>NC_068303.1:2155505-2168005 GCF_025860055.1 Xyrauchen texanus
TGCCAAGAAAGTCATTTGGGTTTGAAACAAACTTCCATTTGTGAGTGAACTGCCCCTTTAAGGAGTGTCTTTTGAGCATGCCTGAAAGAATAATTTGATTTCTAAACAACTTGGACTTCCACGTGGTAACAGAATATCCATGTCAGGATTCCCCAGCAGCAAACGCTTGAATTCATCATCCGTTATGAAGAGGATTTTCCAATTTCCCTTCTTCTACATCTCGCGGGGAAAATATATTCGGAGGTCTAATAACTTAATTATTTGTATTTTTCCACTTATGACACAAAATCCCCTCTTTGTGTTTCTTCTTGTCATAAATTGTGTGAAAGCTTCAGTAGTCAGGGAATTGAAAATTGGCATTCAAATAAAATAAAACGTTTCCCAAAAGTCATCACTTACTCACCCTCATGTCCTTCCAAACTCGTATGACTTCAGAAGAACCGTGCAACCTGGTCTCATAGAGTCACGTCGCTATACCTTTACCAAATAAATTTTCGTTGTACGTATCGCGGCAGCGAACAATCGGTTTTATGACTTTTATTCGCTGTTGCACAAATCACGAGTAAACGTCAGATTATCAGTGCATAAACGCTTACTTAAAGGAACAGTGCACGAGTCCTGAAGAGCGCACGAGTCGACACGTGACCCGAAAGTGTCATAGAAGCGCCACAAAATGACGTGGTTGTGTTTTTTATATCGCTCATCTGATTGGGAGAACATATACCTCGCTTTTAGCGCCACCCGTTCAGGGTCCTGCGTAGGACGAACGAGTTTTCCATGTCAAGTTCAACTGTTAAAAACGCGTCACAAAACGTCTGGCCGTCTTGGTGTTGAATCTAGCTTTTTTACAGCAAGGATGAGTTCGGTGTGAACGGCCCCTTATGGTGCTTATTGGTCCTAATTGGAGCTCGACAGCCCCTGTTTCCATTCACTTTCATTCAAATCAGTTTTACGACTTTTATTTGCTATTGCACAAATCACGAGTAAACGTCAGATTATCAGTGCATAAACGCTTACTTAAAGGAACAGTGCACGAGTCCTGAAGAGCGCACGAGTCGACACGTGACCCGAAAGTGTCATAGAAGCACCACAAAATGACGTGGTTGTGTTTTTTATATCGCTCATCTGATTGGGAGAACATTTAACTCGCTTTTAGCGCCACCCAGTGGACATTTCACCTCGTGTGAACCACGTAATGCCATTGGGAAAAATGTCACCACAGTCATGTTATTTTAATGAGGTCAGGCTGGAAGTTTAGCAAGTAAGTTTCGTTTTATGGCTTTAGAAGACTTGGATAATATAATAGCACGCCAGTTGTGTGAGCTACTTGAAATCGTTTAAGTATGTGGTAGTCGAGAGCGTTTTCGAAATCGCTCTGTTTTTGGTGGAGGAAAACACTATTCTATTACGAGAGGTTTCACATAGCGAAATCAGACGAAAGGGGTCGTCTGTGCTTTTCCATCTCTTCTCGATGTAAACATGATTTAGATGGATGTCTTTGACGTTGCACCGCGCCATCTTTTGTTTTCAGGGTCCTGCGCAGGACGATCAAGCTTTCCATGTCAAGTTCAACTGTTAAAAATGCGTCTCGAAACGTCTGGCCGTCTTGGTGTTGAGTGCTTTTTTACAGCAAGGATGAGTTCGGTGTGAACGGCCCCTTATGGTGCTATTTGGTCCTATTTGGAGCCAGCCACAACATTCTGCAAAATATCTCCTTTTGGGTTCCCCGGAAATAAGAAAGTCATTGTCATTTTTGGGTGAACTATTCATTTGAAAAGAGTCAAATAAAAGCTGTGCAGAGGCGTGTTTTATCTTTTTAACTACACGTCTTTCGGGACATTTTAAAATGCTAAAAACTTGCTTTGCGTTTGTATTCTGGGCACATTAGCTTGCCTGTAGACAGGGGTGCAGCTACCCATGTAGTGTATGTATATGTACCAAGTGTGCCGCACAAGCCCTCAAAAGTGAAGCCAAAACGTCTCGATCGCCCCGGTGGCTGGTCCTAGTATAGGTCATAAGCCCCGCCTCCCCATGTTACTCAACGGGACGTGAGACCAACTAAACAATTAAATTACACTTCACATATCTTTTTTCCAAAGATAGTTTCTGTCATTTACTGTCGTTTCTATCACGTTGATGTCCTTTCAAGTGTTTGTTTTCAAAATAAGTTTGTTTTTTGTTATTTGATGCTACAAAAACGCTGCTGTGACATCATGATTGACAGCTGTGATTGACAGGTTCTCTGAGCGAAGTAGTCACTGAAGCACCAACTGACATTTTTTCGGGATCTTCGGAGGACTGAGGAGATTGGAGCTTTAAATTTAATATCTAAATTTCTATAATTCATTATTTCACACTGTCATAAGTCAAAAGTGCAGGGGCGTGTCCTTGCGATTGATTCAGCGAGAGTTAAGGCGGGGCCTTGATTTCGTGGCTTTACTTCCTGCTCACTACTGCGCAGGTCTGGTCTCGAAATCGCAACTGTGCAGACTCAAGTCCCAAGATGTCAGCGCCATATCGGGACACTGGCGGCTTCAGTTCTCACCAATGGAAAAGAGCGAAGGGGCGTCGTCCATCTTTTTTTACAGTCTATGATATGTACAGTACATGCAATATGCATTGCATACACAGGGTGGCCAAAACACCAATACCATCTGACACACAATTGTCATTACGTAAACATTCAGCGTACATACTAAAATCTTGTTATGTCCTAGTGAGATTATTTCAATGCAAAAGCTGCAATTTAATAAGATAAATAAAAAGTGTGCATGTGCTGCGCACTTCAAATGTGAGCACTTGTGCATGTGTGGAGATGCTGCGTGTCCCATATAAATCTCCTCCTTGAACACATCATGAGCATCGAGCGCTCGGTTCGCTGTCATCTGCTAATTCACGCTGTAGCGTGATGCGTATACAGAGCACATGCTAATTGTATTGGAGTGTCAGGGGCAGGTGGTGATGTTGGAGGGGTCGAGGACGCCGATTGCACCACCTTTAGTGAGCCTCTGGCGCCCCCCCTTTACATGGCGCACCTATGAATTGCATACATGGTTTTTGAACCTCTGATTGAAGGATTGGTACCAGGCCTGGCTCCGGTCCTAAGATGTAAGGAGGGTCATAGGACCCACCGGGTGGGCCGAACAGTTGGAGGGGTGGGTGTTGGTGTTGGTGTAGTTCTCAACCTGGGCCAAGTTCATGATTGGGTGGACCTCGCCTCTGCCCTTAGATAGTACCCGTTAGCAAGGTTCCTATGGGCGAGACTATGCGTAACGGATCACAGTGTCATTGATGTGACGTGGTCCTTGCTGTTTTAGCATTTTTCACATTAAGCGTTTTAGTATGTCCCCATCTTTCCTCGCTCAGTCCTCAGTGATGTGTTCGGCCTGTTTTTTGGACTGAGACGAACCTGACATCAGTTGTTGAGCGTTCGTGTCCAGAGGATTCCAGCATCCTGTCCCGATAATCTCAGCGAGAGGACATGTCTCTGAAGAGGCATGCGAGACCACTCAACTCCAGGCCCGAATTCACCATCAAATAATGGATCACCGGGGAACGAGAGAAATAAAGACCAAAAAGAGAGAGAGAAATTTACTACACTTCCAAGAAACTGTTGGAACACTTACAGTATTATAGTCGCTTTTTCCACTGAACTGGAATGGCCTGTTGACCAGAATGTGTCATTTTCTTGTTTCATGTCAAATGTCCAACGGGCTGATTTATAACATGCAATAAAATGTGGACGCAATTTTCGCTGACCCGAATCGTTAGCGATTTTTCGCAAGGCTGACATTTGAGGTGAAACGGTGGCATTCGCTGGACGCTTGTGGTTTCGTTTTTCTATTTGTGCAGAAAGCTTTTGTCCACGCTTGCAACGCCAACCAAGGGTGGGCCCCTGAATCTGAGTGATTTATGAAGATGAGTAAAGAGGCCACGCGGTCGACAGCGCAGTCACATCGAGGGGAGGAGAAGACCGCATCAGGACATTTAGAAAGGAAGGCGAGCGCTCGCAAGCGATGGCCAGAACTGCACGCCGAGGGCCCCTTCATGACAAGGAAATGAAATTCGACCACCGTCCGCTGGGATGAGGTGCACCAAAGGAAGCAAGCACATTTCCATCACGAGAGAGTTGACAGGGGAAAGTCTGCGTATTTCATCCCAAACATGTTTTGCTAGCGAGAAGAGCCAAAACGTTTTCAATTTTTCATCTTATTTTGTTACCCTGAATTTATCCATTAATATCTTGCATGCGGCTTGTGCACCTGCATTAGAGACTCAATCTCACTGCTGCTTCTCCAGATGTGCATCACACATTTCTCTTCGTGTGTATATAAGTGTCACACTGGAATATTTGTGAAATATATGAGATCCCACTGACCACCAGAACACTCCATCCCAAATCCCATCAAAAAGAACAATGCAACACATCCATCATTTCCCAAAAACTGAGAGTCCTTGCTGTGGGAGGCTGCTAATAGGTTCAGAATGATTGTATTTGCATTAAATTGACTTTATTTCCTTCCTTGTTCCTGGTATTATTGTGCATTATTAAGTGCATGTTATTCTAAAGAATTTATTTTCTCGTAATTTATCAAATATATCTAATCATACATATAATATAAATCATATATATCATATAAATCATATATATCTAATCATATATATCATATAAATCATATATATAATAATATATCATATAAATCATATATATAATAATATATCATATATATCATATAAATCATATATATCTAATCATATATATCATATAAATCATATATATAATAATATATCATATAAATAATATATATAATAATATATCATATATATCATATAAATTATATATATATAATCATATATATAATATAAATCATATATATAATAATATATCATATATATCATATAAATCATATATATATAATCATATATATAATATAAATCATATATATATAATCATATATATCATATAAATCATATATATAATAATATATCATATATATCATATAAATCATATATATATAATCATATATATAATATAAATCATATATATATAATCATATATATCATATAAATCATATATATAATAATATATCATATAAATCATATATATAATAATATATCATATAAATCATATATATATATATATATATATATCATATATATCATATACATATAAATCATATATATAATAATATATCATATATATAATCATATATATCATAAAAATCATATATATAATAATATATCATATATATATAATCATATATATCATAAAAATCATATATATAATAATATATCATATATATCATATAAATCATATATCTATAATCATATATATCATATAAATCATATATATAATAATATATCATATATATCATATAAATCATATATATCATATAATCATATATCATATATATATAATCATATATGTATAATCATATATATCATATAAATCATATATATAATAATATATCATATATATCATATAAATCATATATATAATAATATATCATATATATCATATAAATCATATATCTATAATCATATCATATAAATAATATATGTATAATCATATATATCATATAAATCATATATATAATAATATATCATATATATCATATAAATCATATATATATAATCATATATATCATATAAATCATATATATCTAATCATATCATATCATAAATCATATATATAATAATATATCATATATATCATATAAATCATATATCTATAATCATATATATCATATAAATCTTATATATCTAATCATATATATCATAAAAATCATATATATAATAATATATCATATATATCATATAAATCATATATATAATAATATATCATATATATCATAAAAATCATATATATAATAATATATCATATATATCATATAAATCATATATATAATAATATATCATAAATATCATATAAATCATATATCTATAATCATATATATCATATAAATCTTATATATCTAATCATATATATCATAAAAATCATATATATAATAATATATCATATATATCATAAAAATCATATATATAATAATATATCATATATATCATATAAATCATATATATAATAATATATCATAAATATCATATAAATCATATATACTAATATATCATATATATCATATAAATCTTATATATAATAATATATCATATATATCATATAAATCATATATATAATAATATATCATATATATCATAAAAATCATATATATAATAATATATCATATATATCATATAAATCATATATATAATAATATATCATAAATATCATATAAATCATATATATCTATAATCATATATATCATATAAATCATATATATAATAATATATCATAAATATCATATAAATCATATATCTATAATCATATATATCATATAAATCATATATATATATCTAATCATATCATATAAATCATATATGTATAATCATATATATCATATAAATCATATATGTATAATCATATATGTATAATAATATATCATATAAATCATATATATCTAATCATATATAATCATATATCATATAAATCATATATATCTAATCATACATATAATATAAATAATATATATATCATATATTTAATCATATATCAAATATATCATATAAATCATAAATCATATATATTTAATCATATATCATACGTATCATATATCTAATAATAAATCATATATATAATCATATATATATATATATATATCAAATTGGATGATGTCATCAAACCCTCTAATTTTACAGCCACTCTTCTCCAACCACTTGTCATAATAGAAACCACATTTTATGATACAGTATTATTTTGATGGATAAATTAATCAATCAAGTCCTGCCCTACTTGCTTTTTTTTATATATATAATTTTGACTCATCCCAACATTTCTTTAAAAAAAGCAAAGATCTGTGTTACAGTGAGGCGCTCACAGTGGAGTTTAATGGGGCCAGTCCATAAACGTCTACATTATAAATCACTTGCATATGCGACCAGATTAATGAAATATATACGCTGATGTAAACAGAGAGACGTGCACAACAGCTGTTTCATGTTGACTTTAATGCTAAGCGATACTGGATTAACAAGAATGCTGTTTTTGAGAGTGATGCACATACACTCAGAACTGTCTTTTGGTCGGACTGTGCAGCATTATCACCACAGTGGTTGAAATATTCCCACTGCAGTTGGGAATGTGCCGTGTGTTCCTGTAGCGTTTCCTGTCTGTAAGAACACGGGTTAAAGCTCTCAGTGGCAGCTGAGGTTCAGGAGCTGGAGGTCACAGAGGCCTCCGCTGCACAGCACATTAAGGAAGCAGCTCTAACATTTGTGTTTTGAAGCATTGAGCTCAAGTGAAGCTCGACAGCTCCCTGGATCACAGCACGAGACCGTTCCGTTCAACACGGTAGAGCTGCGGCCTTTCCTGAGAAACACACTGACCCCAAACAAATAAAGAAATGAGGCGGTTTTATGTCAAATGCATACCAACATTGCTCACGTTTGGAAGATATGTGCGCTATGTTTTCCTCAAGAACAGGTTAGGTGTGTTTCTAAGAAGTTAAAGGGATAGTTCACCCCAAAATAAAAATATCTGTCATCTTTTACTCACCCTCATGTTGCTCCAAACCCATAAAAAAATCCCACTTAATTTGTCTACTAGCATACTAAGTCCATTTACAGCAAGTATGCATAATTATTTTGCATGTTTTCAATATATCACTGATTTAAGTCGACAAGAAATGGTATGGAAGCCATTTTACTTTTGTAATGTGACATATTTTCCCAAATAAATGTAGGGCGGGACTTGATTTGGGCAAGAACTGATTGAACAGTGAATTGTGGGTGTACCAAAGTATTATCGTGCATTCACGAAATATTCTTAGGAATACAAATATTATAAACTACTATGATCTACTTTTTTTAACTGAGTGACTCCAGTCAGGTCTCCTAGGCAACCATACTGTCCCGGTTGCTAGGGGGGGTAGAGTCACATGGGATAACCTCCTCGTGGTGGTGATTAGTGGTTCTCTCAATGGGGCGTGTGGTGAGTTGTGTGTGGATCGTGGAGAGTAGCATGAGTCTCCACATGCTGTGAGTCTCCGCGGTGTCATGCACAACGAGTCACGTGATCAGATGTGCGGATTGGCGGTCTCAGACGCGGAGGCAAAACGGTAGCCAGCTGATGCAGTGTGTAAACCTCACTCCCTTGGCCTCAAGAGGCGAACTAGCGACTGACGCTAGAAGCTGTACCCTTTAGCCTCCTCGTTAGTGCGCCTATATTCCATGTCGAATCCCGCTCAGGGCGGGTCAAGCAGGACCGGTTACAGAGGCAACTGAGACTCGTCCTTCACCACCCGGATTGAGGCGAGTAACCGCACCACCACGAGGACCCACTAAGTACTGGGAATTGGGCGTTCCAAATTGGGGAGAAAATGAGTAAAATTAAGAAAGTACTTTTTCAGGATGGGGTCAATTTTTAGTCCAGTATGGCGACATTTCTTCAGTGACATCGACGCACCATTTTTCATTCACCTCGCAGTTGTGATCTAATTTAGAAAGTTATCGGAACCCTTTTATGTAACCTTATTTTAAACCTCATTCAGCGATTGCCTCGCACATCAACTCAGTCCTTTTGTTCTGCAAATAAAAAAAAAAATGTTTTGATGGAAGTTGCGGTTTACCGCCAGCGCAGTCCATCAAAAGATCCGGAAGCGATTACTGTTTATTAAAAAAACCTTTGTGACGTGCACTCGCACTATGTTGTGATCTACAGCAAAAAGGCTGCGAGCTGACGCCCCAGAGAGGTAAACAATGACAGGAAGATCCAATAATGCATTCATCACATTCCCCAGGGCCCGGGGCCAAGTTCATGTCAAACCCATAATAAGGAAAGTATCCTCCGCGCAGCTCGTTTCCCCACACGCACGTCACGCTCTGCTGGAAATCGACGCAGAGGATGTATTGATATTCCTGGAGTTTCCTTTCTCACAAGCTCAATATGCGATCGTCACATCGCAAGTAGCAGCGTGCATCCCTCTCGCCCCCCACCCTATTAAACACACTATTGTAAACCATTAGCCTGCCAAAACAAGGCCTTTGTTTTGGGCTTGGGTTTGACGGAGGGAGGGCAACGGTTAGAAGCCGGTATTTTGTCTTGCCTGGAAAACAACAAGATTTAAGAGGTAATGAGAGTCTTGTAGCTGTTTAACGGCCTGGGGGAAATAAATGGTTAACCGATCTGTTTAAGGGTCAATGATGTCACATACAATTCATACAAGCAAGCTTCTACGGTTAGCATGTGCTCTCACAGTGATCACAGAGAGGGACAGAGAGGTTACTACATTTCAGAACGGCAGGGCGGAGGCCGGAGGGCGGGACGTGATTCCGCACATCCGGCCGCTAATCAGGCTAATCAAGCCTCGGAGAGGGATAAAGGCCAACTGGAGACGGCAGTGCGAGAGAGAGAGAGATTTACGGGCAGCTGTCCGACACCTTTATGTGTGTTTGTCTTTTTGTTTAAGTTGCTACTTAGTATTAAACTATTATTTAGTTTATTATATCGTCAAGCCGGTTCTCGCCTCCTCCTTTCCATTAACCCTCTTTACACTGGTGCTGAAATCCGGGAAGGAGGAGGGATGCGCTGTAGTAGAGTCCTCGCCACTATCATCCACCCCAATGAAGCAGCCGCGGCCATCCTCCGGAGGACAGTGGAGCCCGGCCACCTGGAAGCGGAGGTGCGGCCTGGAGGTGCGGCCGTCGACCGCGAGGGGAGGAGGAGCTTCCAACAAACCGCCTGGAGCGGTTACCAATAACAGGGGCAGGGGAGACCCCTACCTTACACCAAAAACACGGCAGGGCGTTCCGTCCGCCAGGGGCCGGAGTTCTGCCTCCGATCCATCCAGGGAGGTGCGGCTGTCGTCCATTAGAGGATGGAGGAGTGGCCGAGGACCAAGCTACGGCATATCGGAGAACCGGCGAGTAAGTGTTTTTTCCCCTCTCTCTCTCTCCCACTGCCGCTCCGTGTCGGCCTTTCCCTCTCTTTTTAAAATGTTTTGTTAATTTGGCACGATCACCGTTCCGGGGTGTAGGAGACACACTTTTTTTGTTTCCGTCCCCTTGTCCCCTCCCTCATCCAGGTAGACGGGTATGACCTGCCGGCAGACGATGCAGAAGGCACGCCCCTCCCCAGGGAAAGGAGGGGGTGTATGTCATGCTGGAACAAAACTTGCTCGCCGATTCCCAGACTGTCGCATGGTCCTCGATCGCTCCTCCACCCTCTGGCGGACGACAGCCACTCCTCCCCGGGCGGACCGGAGCAAGTCCTCCGACCCTTGGCAGATGGAACGCCCCTCTGCATTCTGGCGGATGGCTGTGGCTGCTCCATTGGGCGGACCAACATGGTTAAAATGGGCAAGGAGGAGGCGGGAACCGGCTGAACAGTCAAAGTAATGTTTAATGTAAAATTAAAGACACACATGGCAGCTGCATGTGGCTCTCTCTCACCCAAACTGCCACCGTCCGCTTCACTTATCCCTCTCCTCGGCTAATTAGCCCGATCGGGTCCGGGCGTGCATAGTCAATAATGGCAAAATTGGGCGAGCGTTGTTGCGCTCTGTTGAATACATAAGGGTTGAGGTGTGACTGTCTGTTTGTTCGGCCAATGTTAGATGGAGGGAGTATTCTGCATAGCAACTGCATAGCAACCTTTGATCGCTTTTTCTCAGTAACAGTTGACATGATCGGGAACAAAACAAAATACGTTTTTTGGAGCCACCTTATTAACACCCAGAGATATATAATGTCAAATCAGGAGAAAAAAAAAAAAGTAATTTTTGTAAGTTTTGTGCTGCTTTAGGTCATTCGTTCGGTATAAATATGTTTCATGCAGTAGATTCAAAGAATCGATTCAAAAGAGTCACTCATATGTGTATCAGACTACACTGGTCCTGCTGTATGTTTCATGCAGTAGATTCAAAAGAATCGATTCAAAAGAATCACTCATATGTGTATCAGACTACACTGGTCCTGCTGTATGTTTCATGCAGCAGATTCAAAAGAACCGATTCAAAAGAGTCACTCATATGGGAATCAGACTACACTGGTCGTGCTGTATGTTTCATGCAGTAGATTCAAAAGAACCGATTCAAAAGAGTCACTCATATGGGTATCAGACTACACTGGTCGTGCTGTATGTTTCATGCAGTAGATTCAAAAGAATCGATTCAAAAGAGTCACTCATATGTGTATCAGACTACACTGGTCCTGCTGTATGTTTCATGCAGCAGATTCAAAAGAATCGATTCAAAAGAGTCACTCATATGTGTATCAGACTACACTGGTCCTGCTGTATGTTTCACGCATTAGATTCAAAAGAACCGATTCAAAAGAGTCACTCATATGGGAATCAGACTACACTGGTCGTGCTGTATGTTTCATGCAGTAGATTCAAAAGAACCGATTCAAAAGAGTCACTCATATGGGTATCAGACTACACTGGTCGTGCTGTATGTTTCATGCAGTAGATTCAAAAGAATCGATTCAAAAGAGTCACTCATATGGGAATTGGACAACACTGGTCGTGCTGTATGTTTCATGCAGTAGATTCAAAAGAATCGACACATAAGAGTCACTCATATGGGAATCAGACTACACTGGTCGTGCTGTATGTTTCACGCAGTAGATTCAAAAGAATCGATTCAAAAGAGTCACTCATATGGGAATTGGACAACACTGGTCGTGCTGTATGTTTCACGCAGTAGATTCAATAGAACTGACTCAAAAGAGTCATTCGATCGTGAATCAGTCTCCATTGCCTGCAGTGTAGATTTCTTAACAACGATTCATTAGAGTAATATGTTTGGGAATCAGACTACACTGGTCACGCTGGATTTTTATGCTGTAGATTCAAAAGAACCGACTCAAAAGAGTCATTCATTCGGGAATCAGTTTTCACTGTCCTTTTTTAAATATCAGTGTAGATATAAAAAAAAATGACTCATTAGAGTCATTCGTTCGGGAATCGGACTTAACTGCTCGCAGTGTAGATTAAAAAAATGAATCTTTTGGAATCTGACTACACTGGTTGCGCTGTATGCTTCATAAAGTAGATTCAATAGAACCGACTCAAAAGAGTCATTAGTTTGGGAATCAGTCTTCACTCTCCTCAGTGTAGATATTTTAAAAACGACTCATTAGAGTCATTCGATCGTGAATCAGTCTCCATTGCCTGCAGTGTAGATTTCTTAACAACGATTCATTAGAGTAATATGTTTGGGAATCAGACTACACTGGTCACACTGGATTTTTATGCTGTAGATTCAAAAGAACCGACTCAAAAGAGTCATTCATTCGGGAATCAGTTTTCAAAAGAGTCATTAGTTTGGGAATCAGTCTTCACTCTCCTCAGTGTAGATATTTTAAAAACGACTCATTAGAGTTATTCGATCAGGAATCGGACTTCATAGCTTGCGGTGTAGATTAAAAAGAAAACTAGTTAGAGTCAT
>NC_068303.1:2175505-2218005 GCF_025860055.1 Xyrauchen texanus
ACAAAAACACACTCATGTACACACATACACACACGCGCACACATACACACACGCGCACACACACACATAGATACACACGCGCACACACATGCACATGTATACAAACACAAATACACACATACCCATGTACACACATACACAAACACACTCATGTACACACATACACACACGCGCACACACATGCACATGTATACAAACACAAATACACACATACCCATGTACACACATACACAAACACACTCATGTACACACATACACACACGCGCACACATACACACACGCGCACACACACACATAGATACACACGCGCACACACATGCACATGTACACAAACACAAATACACACATACCCATGTACACACATACACAAACACACTCATGTACACACATACACACACGCAGCACACACATGCACATGTACACAAACACAAATACACACATACCCATGTACACACATACACAAACACACTCATGTACACACATACACACACGCGCACACACATGCACATGTACACAAACACAAATACACACATACCCATGTACACACATACACAAACACACTCATGTACACACATACACACACGCGCACACATACACACACGCGCACACACACACATAGATACACACGCGCACACACACACACACACACACACACGAACACACATACACACATACACGCACACATACACACACGTGCACACACACACACGCACACACGCATAGATACACATGCACACACGTGCAAACACACACACAACACACACACACACACACACATACACACACACACACACACGTGCGTGCACTCACACACGCACACACACATAGATACACATGCACACACGCGCACACACACACGCACACACACTCACACACACGCACGCACACACACACATACACACACACACATACTCACACACACACACATAGATACACACGCACACACACACACATACACACACAGATACACACGCACACATAAACACGCACACACGCGCGCGCGCGCGCACGCACAACACGCACATATACACTCACACACACACATACACACGCACACACACACACACATACACACGCACACATAAACGCACACACGCGCGCGTGCACGCACATACACACGCACACACACATAGATACACACGCACACACACGCACACACACGCGCACACACACAGCACACACGTACACACGCACACATACACACGCACACACACACACACACACACTCACACACACACAGCACACACATGTACACACGCGCACACACAGCACACACGTACACTCGCACACATACACACACACACACGCGCACACACACACACACACGCACACTCACACACACACACACACACATGCACACACGCACACATACACACACACTCACACACACACACAGCACACAGATGCACACATGCACACATACACACACGCACACACATCCTTGTTTATCCAATGACTTGTTAGAAACAGCACAAGCCGTGATACTATTTCTGAAGTGACATTTTTGAATTAATAACGGAGGTTTGGATGCATCATTACTTCTGATGATTCTGATCCGCCGCATAATAAAGTAGTTTTTATGACCGTACTCAGTTTTTCCTAATTAAAAAAGTGTACTTGTTCATTAAACAGTTGTATACAGGTAATATCACACGCTCATGTGACCCTATATCAGCACTGCTGTAATTACCAACGGCACTCGAATCTCAGCAGTGCTGATATAGGGCCATATCGCACTCTTGCTCACGTGATATGTCAGTAATGTCATGCGATGTTGTCAGACTTCATGTCATGCAATACGCTTCCCCGTGTCATGTGATACAGGATTATGTGACTATAAGAAAAGTTCTGAATGTGCACACATATTGTACATATTGTAGTAAATAACAGCAGTTTTGATTTCATGCTGATGTTAAATAAATAATTCATTAAAATGTAAAGAAATGTTGCTAAAGTCACTTCTGCTCATCTTGCTTGTGTCAAGACAGTGTTGAAAGACATTCCCACATTAAAGGAAATTCCCTGTTCAAAGATCATGTCTTACACAAGATGGCAGCAGCGTCCCAGCAAAGGATTGAAGTTTTCTAATGGGACGGCTGAGCACAGAGCAGAGGAACGTCTGTGTCCACTACTGTGCTCTGAAGATTGACTTTTCATATTGTTTATCTTTCTTTAGGTTGTCTACTAACACATCACTTTCAGCCATAACGCTATTAAACATTGCTTTGCATTCACTAATGGTGTACGTTAGGGGCGGGATCTTTTGTTTGGCTGACCAATGGACAGAGTGTTCAGCAGACCTGCTTGAGGATGCATTTATTATCTGTAATCTGTGTAAGTATGGCAGTTGTACAACTCTGATGCCATGAAACAGAGACTTTTTGACCTATAACCCGACATTCAGTTTAAACAGACTTGTACAAAGTACCCAATCTTCCTACTTAAGTAAAGGTAAAAGTAACTTTATGGAAATGAACTCAAATAAAAGTTAAAGCAGCTCATGAATAATAAGGGATATAACGTTACCGCATGTTATTGTCGCATGAACGGTTATTACACATATGGTGGGAGACTTAAACAAATCTTCTAGTAGCCTATATAACTTCATCAGTGTTACACGACGCTCATAATGTTTAAGACAAAAATGTATCAGTTAATTTTGAGCCAAAAAACATGAAATTAATTCTCTTTAGTCAGTTTATTGAAGTCAAAAGAATCAAATTGAGCACACGAATCGGACTTCACAATCTCTGATCCGCATGCAGTTTATAACACATCTATAACACACACAATAGTTTCACTCGGGACCTTCAGGACAAAAATGTCCCCCCATTGAAACCCATTAAAATGGCAATATTTGATCCCAGTGCCATTAAAGTATGAAATCATGACTTCTATGATATCATGTTTTCATTCTGGAGCGCTGGCTTCAAAATGGACATTTTTAATATTTTCCACCAGATGGCGCCATTTTTCTCATGTGTATCCTGTGGAGCAAATACAAGCTTTTCCCCTATTCTCTGTATTATAGAGACCTGCAGGACAACTGAATACATGATGCAGATAATATTGTGTGTAGGTATGGATGTCAGAGTGTATGTGTGTGTGTGTATTGACAAATGTGTGTGCGAGTGTGTGTGTTGAGAAATGTGTGTGTGTGTGTGTGAGTGTGTATTGAGAAATGTGTGTGTGCGAGTGTATTGAGAAATGTGTGTGCGAGTGTGTGTGTATTGACAAATGTATGTGCAAGTGTGTGTGTTGAGAAATGTGTGTGTGTGAGTGTGTGTGTTGAGAAATGTGTGTGTGTGAGTGTGTATTGAGAAATGTGTGTGTGTGCGAGTGTATTGAGAAATGTGTGTGCGAGTGTGTGTGTATTGACAAATGTGTGTGCGAGTGTGTGTGTTGAGAAATGTGTGAGTGTGTGTGTGAGTGTGTATTGAGAAATGTGTGTGTGCGAGTGTGTGTGTATTGAGAAATGTGTGTGCGAGTGTGTGTGTATTGACAAATGTTTGTGCGAGTGTGTGTGTGTGTGTGTGTGCGTGTGTGTATTGACAAATGTGTGTGCGAGTGTGTGTGTTGAGAAATGTGTGTGTGTGTGTGTGAGTGTGTATTGAGAAATGTGTGAGTGTGTGTGTGAGTGTGTATTGAGAAATGTGTGTGCGAGTGTGTGTGTATTGACAAATGTGTGTGTGTGCATGTTGAGAAATGTGTGTGCGAGTGTGTGTGTGTGCATGTTGAGAAATGTGTGTGTGAGTGTATTGAGAAATGTGTGTGTGTGTGTTGACAAATGTGTGTGTGTGTGTGTGTGTGTATTGACAAATGTGTGTGTGTGTGTGTGTGTGTGTGTGTGTATTGAGAAATGTGTGTGTGTGTATTGAGAAATGTGTGTGTGTGTGTGTGTGTGTGTGTGTATTGAGAAATGTGTGTGTGTGTGTTGACAAATGTGTGTGTGTGTGTGTGTGTATTGACAAATGTGTGTGTGTGTGTTGACAAATGTGTGTGTGTGTGTGTGTGTGTGTGTATTGACAAATGTGTGTGTGTGTGTGTTGACAAATGTGTGTGTGTGTGTGTGTGTATATTGAGAAATGTGTGTGCTAGTGTGTGTGGTATTGTGTGTGTGTGTGTATTGAGAAATGTGTGTGCTAGTGTGTGTGTGTGTGTAAAAAACAACAGAGGCATTATGTAAACAAACTGGCATTTATAGGGTTAATATCCTGAAAATGAAAGAACATTTGGTTAAAAACTAATTGAAAGTGTAAAATAATATCAATATATAATATTTTTATGGACGTTTTTTGACGCAGACATATTTGTCCTTTAAGGTCCTGAGTGTGAGTTTTTTGTTTTTTATGTGACACATCATTGTTGCTAATCATTGACATATCCCACACTGTGATCATCCAACAACAAAAAATCCTGTTTTTATTTCATAAAAAACAACAGTGGCATTATATAAACAAACTGGCATTTAAAGGGTTAAAATCCTGAAAATGAATATTTGGTAGTTATGATCAGGACTGATGTTGGTTAAAAAGTGAACTCACTGAAAGTGGAAAATAATATGAATATATAATATTATTATGGCAGTTTTAAGTACCTCTCAGTAACTTCAAGGGTTAAACTTCAAAAATATCAGAAATATATATTAGAAATATATATTCTATTTATAGTAAATCGCTCTAATAACCTATTAACAACTGTTATTAAACCCGAAGTGTCCTTTAAGCAGTGACCTCACTAAAGTCAAGATTGTATTATTTGATGTGTTTGATGTGACTCTTGATTGACAGCTCCACTTGGTCACTGCCTCCAAAACATCACAGCTATTATAAATAACTCCTTTATTGTGATTGTTTCATATTTCAGGCTAAAATTAGATCTGGGACATGTGGCTCGATCTAAACAGGGAAGCGTCTTAACATTACGTCTAAATACAGATGCAAATTATTTCAGCCATGCAAGGGCAGATTTTTATTATAGCTCTCATTACAACAGAGAAGCTTAACCTCTTCCCCACTCCCAAATTTAGCCGCAATATTATTGCATCTGTTTACTCTTGCTATGACAACCAACACAACACTCTTTTACAATGCAACAGAAAATAAAGAGTTTTGATGCATGACTGTATTTTATGCATGCACATATCTACATTATTATATATATATACTTTCGGCTCATGATTATTTTGGAACTGACCTAATGGGATTTTGTGTCTTCATTATTGTTGTATGTTTCCCGTGTGATGTACGGCATCTGTGTTACAGTCTACTTGTTAATGGCCACAGCTGTTGTCTCAAGAGGTTTCATATACACCCACTACACCCGCTTGTGTGAAAGTATCTCCAGACCCCATTCCAAGCCGGACGTCCTGAAGAGGGTGCAAGAAGATTCACAGCAACAGTAACTAGCAAATACAGATCTACTGTAAACACTGAGTTTAAAAAGGGACAATGTGACATTGTTTAAGAACAGGGTGTCTCACACTCTATAGTCCAAACGACAACCAGGAGAGCAAAACTTCCTCTGGGCTCAGTCACAGTCACTCACGGTTCAGGCCAGTGTTGTACAGGGACGTCGGTGGAACTTTTATTTTTACACTTAAAGGAAAAGTTCTCCCAAAAATGACAATTCTCTCATCATTAACTCACTGTCATGCCATCCCGGCATGGAAATGTGTGTGACTTTCTTTTTTCTGCTGGGCACTAATGAAAATTTCCCTTTAAAATGCAAGTGAACGGTGGCTAGAACTTTGAAGCACAAAAAAACACATAAAGGCAGCATAAAAGTAATCCTCACGACTCCAGTGGTTTCATGTCATATGATAGGTGTGGGTGAGAAACATATCAATATTATGATTTTTATAGATTTTTTATAGATTTTTTTTAGAAGAACATCTCAGCTCTGTAGGTCCATACAATGCAAGTGAACGGTGGCTAGAACTTTAAAGCTCCAAAAAGCACATAAAGGCAGCATAAAAGTAATTCAGTGGTTTAATCCATGTCTTTTTTAGCGCTATGAAAGGTGTGGGTGAGAGATCATTATTGAAGTCCTTCTTACTAAAAATTCTCCTCCCTACCCAGTAGGTGGCGATATGCACGAAGAATGCGAATCGCCAAAAAATAATGTGAAAGTGAAAGTGGAGATTTAGAGTGTAAACTACTTAAATAATGATCTGTTTCTCACCCAAACCTTTCATAATGCTTAAAAAGATGTGGATTAAACTACTGAATTACTTTTATGCTGCCTTTATGTGCTTTTTGGAGCTTTAAAGTTCTGGTCACCATTATTTTATTTTTTTTTTACATTTTTATGCATTTGGCAGACGCTTTTATCCAAAGCGACTTACAGTGCACTTATTACAGGGACAATCCCCCCGGAGCAACCTGGAGTTAAGTGCCTTACTCAAGGACACAATGGTGGTGGCTGTGGGGCTCGAACCAGCAACCTTCTGATTACCAGTTATGTGCTTTAGCCCACTACACCACCACCAACACCATTCACTTGCATTGTATGGACCTACAGAGCTGAGATATTCTTCTAAAAAAATCTATACTGTATTCTATGGCAACAACTGACTCATACGTGTCTGTTTTTAATTCTACTTCGAAATTTTAGGAGAAATCTGAATATGTCTGTGAATATGAACCATGAAAGAGCCCCCTCCTCTCCAGATATCGCTCCGTGTCAGTTTTGCTTTGCCTATTATGTTCATAACGCGGATCAGAGGGAGGCAACGCAAAGATTAGGGCTATTCTAGTGCGGCAGACTGAGAGGGACGATTGGACGAAATTAATGAGGCGGGACTGTCATGATTCCTAATTAGAAACGACACTAAAAAACTATTTTTGGTTCTGTTCCTATGGAGAGAATGTGACCGGAGCCCTCGGACAATCCCAGCACACTGCAGCGGGAGGGCTGGGTCCCAGATCACGGCATAAATATGGAGCGACACGTCCCACAGGCAGGGCCGTAGATGCCCCAAAGGTCCAGGGGGCCCCACAACAAATTCTGAACTGTATTTTTTAATAGGAAAGAGGCCCAGAGCAAAACACAGAAAGGGGGCTGAGGTTACCTTGCTACTGCCCTGCCCAAAGGGTCGAGTGTGTGACTATAAAAATACACTAGAGTAGTTACACTCTAATTTTAGTCATCAGGAAGAGCACTACTTTTCTGATACATGTGTAGCATTATATATAAGTTAAACTCTATAGGTAAAGTTTGCCAAAACCTGTTTAAAGGTTACAGATAGACAGACAAAAAGAAAGAAATCAAGGCAAGACTGAAGGAGAGATATAAACAGTGTAAGCAGATTAAAGGACTTGTTTGCATTTACATTTTTTGACAGATGGAGTTTGAATAGTCTTGGACCATTTGAGCATTCATTAATGTAGGCCTAGGGGATTTTAGGGATATTTGATCGCCCGCGATGCGAAAACCGTAATTTCGAACAGTTCGAAAAGTCATAGCAACGCGAGTCACAACAGTCTGAAGGTCTGTGCCAAGTTTGGTGGATGTAGCTTGAAAGCTCTAGGATAAGTTAAGGTGGTCGTACACCGGGCGAGAAGCGCCACGCCACATGGCAGCACGGATAGGACGCGGCACAGGTATCAAACATAGGGCACGTCGATGCGGTTCAGGTTGGAGACAATACACACTGAATTTAATGGAGAATGTGCGAGTTACGCTTGATCAGCCTCCGAAGTCATAGCAGGGCGCGTCCGACAGACGGCGAGTGGTAGCGGTGGTGTGCATACCTTCATCGAAGTTGAACAGTTGTTTCGATTTTTAGAACGCCGCCATGACGCCTCCGGTGTGCGACCCCCTTTACAGTCTGACATTTTGTTCTTGTTTTAGGGATTTTGAAAACGTACCATTTAAAGTTTAAAGTTTAGTTTAAAGCACGGGACAAGTTTTTGTGTTTTTATGTCACACTGTTTTTTATGCAAGTTTTGTAAAAACATTTATTGCATCTTATACAAATAAATTATTTAATGACTTTAAAAATGTCACATGGTGTAACCAAAGTGTTAAAGTTTTTTTTTTTTTTTTTCTCTCCCCAATTTGGAACGTCCAATTCCCAATTCCCAATTCCAAGTCCTCGTGGTGGCGTAGTGACTCGCCTCAGTTGCCTCCGCGTCTGAGACCGTCAATCTGCGCATCTTATCACGTGGCTTATTGAGCGTGTTACCGAGGAGACGTAGCGCGTGTGGAGGCTTCACGCTATTCTCCGCGGCATCCACGCACAACTCGCCACACGCCCCACCGAGAGCGAGAACCACATTATAGGGACCACGAGGAGGTTACCCCGTGTGACTCTACCCTCCCTAGCAACCGGGCCAGTTTGGTTGCTAAGGACACCTGGCTGGAGTCACTCACCACACGCCCACTGAGAGCGAGAACCACATTATAGCGACCACGAGGAGGTTACCCCATGCGACTCTACCCTCCCTAGCAACCGGGCCAGTTTGGTTGCTAAGGAGACCTGGCTGGAGTCACTCAGCACGCCCTGGATTCGAACTCGTGACTCCAGGTGTGATAGTCAGCGTCAATACTCGCTGAGATACCCAGACCCCCAAAGTACAAGATATTAAAATAGTTTCCCAAAAAAGTTTTTAAACATATATTTCAAGGTAAAAACATTTTTTTTTTAAACATCCTGATATTTTAAGTTTAGAATTTATCATGTCATGTTGTCACATGACAACAAAATTGCTACCTGCAGGTTGGTTACACCACATGACATGATATGGTGGACAAACGTTTTCATATATTAATCATATATATATATTTTTTTTAATTGTTTCACTGCTTATTTTTTTGTAACCTTTTAAACTCTGTGAACCTGCCGGAGGAACCAAAAAGGGGCGCTATATTACCAAAAAAGTTTATGCTTAAAATGTCTCCGTATACATAAAGTCAGGCATATGAGGTATCATTTAAAAGCTTAGAATCTGACCTTTTCATAGATATCCATCACTTCTGCATTTATGTTACGGAAAATAACAAAATAAGGCCTTAAACATCTGCGTCGCAAAAAAGCGCCACCTAGTGGTTGTGTGGTAGAAATATTAATATTCATATAAAAGTCTTTACTTTTGCACATAAATAGACATGTCATATATCAAATGAAAGCTCTCATTCTCAGGAATGTGACTGTATAGTTTATTCTGTTGCACTTATAGCACAGTTCAAAGGATTTTCAAAAGAATCACCAAGTGAAATATGATTTCTGTAAGACATTAAATACAAATGTCAAATTTTTTATGCGCCGATAACTGCTGCTGTAAGCCCCAAATAAGACGTGTAAAAATTGTATCTGCTTTTATCTTAGGTGGTTTCCCAAATTAGCCATTGTTTCCTAGTCTGTGTGAATAATCCAATGTTATATCTTAGATGTCCAGAACAAAATATGCAGTCCTGAAGGAAAAACATGCTAAACAAATCATAAAAGATGTATGTTCTCAGCTATTGGTGATACACCATCGCAAAGAGGAGGATCTCAGCTTTCTAATGACACCTAGATTGAGCTTGTAGTCCACTCAGAGGCCGAGATATTCAATGAAATAATGAGGGTGTTGCTTGAACTGAACATTAGACTGAATGTCTATGGACGAGCACATCTGTGAGGGATAAAATGTGTTAGAGCGCCCCCTACATTTCACATCTGTATATTGTGATAGAAGGTGATAGAGGAAACTATATTTTTTCTAGTGCTTTCTGACCCTTAGTGGAATAAAATAAGACTATTTGGAGGGAGATTGGGTGAAAAGAACCAAAATGACATGCTTACAAATTTAGGACAACTGCTACATTTATATGTAAATGGTGAACTGGCCAAAAATGCTTCAGAGTTTAAGAGGTTAAATAAAATAATAATAAAAGATTATTCAGCACAACTCATTCAAGAATTTCAGCTTTTACAGGACGGTTACAAAACATGACATATTTTATGTTAAACCCCAGAAATATTTTAAAATGTTCATCAAAGGAGAGGTGCATTAAAGTAATTGTATTGTCTTGCATTTGTAATATCCATCCATCCATCCATCGTCAACCGCTTATCCTGTGTACAGGGTCACGGGGGGCTGGAGCCTATCCCAGCTAACATTGGGCGAAAGGCAGGGGACACCCTGGACAGGTCGCCAGTCCATCGCAGGGCCACACATAGACAGACATACACTCACACTCACCTCCACATCCACACCTAGGGCAATTTTTTTTGGAGACACCAATTAACCTAGCCTGCATGTCTTTTTGGATGGTGGGAGGAAGCCGGAGTACCCAGAGAGAACCCACGCAGACACGGGGAGAACATGCAAACTCCACACAGAAAGGCCGGGGCAACCAGGGTTTGAACCCACGACCTTCTTGCTGTGAGGCGACAGTGCTAACCGCTGCACCACCGTGCCGCCCTCATTTGTAATATAGTTTTGAATAATTTAGTAGACGTGGATACAAAAAAATGTGTGTTACGTCGAGTCTTTTACATTCCCTGAAGAAACTGTAGATGGTGTTTGCATGATTTAACACCATTTTTTCTTCTCACTTTGAGTGTTTTCGGAAGAGAGGGAGATCCCCCCCCCTCATGTCCAGGACCAAGAGGGGAGTGCCTACCCTAAAACTACCTAACCCTAACCCTAACCCTAACCCAAACCTAACCCTAACCCTAACCCAAACCTAACCCAAACCCAAACCCAAACCTAACCCTAACCCCAAATCTAACCCTAACCCAAACCTAACCCTAACCCTAACCCAAACCTAACCCTAACCCCAAACCTAACCCTAACCCAAACCTAACCCTAACCCCAAACCTAACCCTAACCTAACCCAAACCTAACCCTAACCCCAAATCTAACCCTAACCCCAAATCTAACCCTAACCCAAACCTAACCCTAACCCCAAACCTAACTCTAACCCCAAACCTAACCCTAACCCAAACCTAACCCTAAACCTAATCCTAACCTAAACCTAACCCCAAACCTAACCCTAATCCAAACCTAACCCCAAACCTAACCCTAAACCAAACCCCAAACCAAACCTAACCCAAACCTAACCCCAAACCCAAACCTAACCCAAACCTAACCCCAAACCCAAACCTAACCCAAACCTAACCCAAACCCAAACCTAAACCTAACCCCAAACCCAAACCTAACCCAAACCCAAACCTAACCCCAAACCCAAACCTAACCCTAACCCTAACCCCAAACCTAACCCAAACCCAAACCTAACCCTAACCGAACCCTAAACCTAACCCTAACCTAAACCTAACCCCAAACCTAACCCTAATCCAAACCTAACCCTAAACCTAACCCTAACCTAACCCAAACCTAACCCTAACCCCAAACCAAACCTAACCCCAAACCCAAACCTAACCCCAAACCTAACCCAAACCCAAACCTAACCCCAAACCTAACCCAAACCTAACCCCAAACCTAACCCCAAACCTAAACCTAACCCCAAACCTAACCCCAAACCCAAACCTAACCCAAACCTAACCCAAACCTAACCCTAACCCCAAACCTAACCCCAAACCCAAACCTAACCCCAAACCTAAACCTAACCCCAAACCTAACCCCAAACCCAAACCTAACCCCAAACCTAACCCAAACCTAACCCTAACCCCAAACCTAACCCCAAACCCAAACCTAACCCAAACCCAAACCTAACCCCAAACCCAAACCTAACCCCAAACCCAAACCTAACCTAACCCTAACCCCAAACCTAACCCCAAACCCAAACCTAACCCAAACCCAAACCTAACCCAAACCTAACCCCAAACCCAAACCTAACCCAAACCTAACCCAAACCTAACCCCAAACCTAACCCTAACCCAAACCTAACCCTAACCCAAACCTAACCCCAAACCTAACCCCAACGCACCGCGAGGACAACAGGGATGCTATCCTAACCCTAAAACCCTTTGATTAATAAAACAAATTCATTCAAAATTGTTTGTTTTTGTTATTTATTTCCAAACCCCACATTAGAAAATAACACTGTTTTCAACTCTGATATTTAAACAGAGCGCTTGGCTCACAGAAAGAGACTTTACCAAAGCAGGTCATGCAAACAGTGTGGAAGGCCTCCAGCGTTATAGCACCTTTGTGGGAAAAATAATAAATAAAAAAAAACAGCTTTTTAAAAGTCAGTGCAAAACATATCAACAATGCATAGAGATCCACTGGCAAATCTCTGTAAAGAGCTGCAAAAGTCCCATATTTTGATGAGTGTACCCAGAAACATTTTTTTTGCCCTTTAAATCCTTAAAACCGGAGTCCGATGTTCTGGGTCACGCTCGTAAAAAAACACAGTGTTACAAAAAAGGAACATAAAACAATCATTTAAATACAAAGACACTGCAAGTTACATTTCACATCAGCTGAACGTCAATGTTGCAGAATTGTTGCAGCAGTAAATATGCAGAAATGCTTAGAAGCAATATATTCAATATTAAAAATGTGCTTTGCATTCAGTTATTATCATCCAACACTTTAATTTTATGATATATTCTGTTGGTTTATAGGAGGTTGAAGCTGCAGGAAGACGTAAGAAAGAGAAACAAGTGAACGTGTAGGTGGTTTTTGTATCCAACGACCTGATCAACAGGAGATCTGATTATTTGACAGCTGTGTGTAAAGTCTAATTAATCAAATTAAGTATAATAAAGTGAGTACAGAGATGAATAAGGTTTCTGGGTTGTAATTATTATTATTAGTATTATTAATAATAATAATATAATGTATTTATTATTATTATTAATAATAATAATAATAATGTATTAATAATAATATTAATGGTTTTTATTATTAATAATAATAATAATAATGTATTTATTATTAATAATAATATTAACGGTTTTTATTATTAATAATAATGATAATAATAAAAGTTAATATTAGTATTCATAATAAATACATTATTATTAATAATAATAATAATAAATAATAATAATAATAATAATGTATTAATTATTAATAATAACATTAACGTTTATTATTATTATTATTATTATTATTAATAATAATAATAATAATAATGTATTTATTATTAATAATAATATTAACGTTTATTATTATTATGATTAATAATACTAATGTATTTATTATTAATAATAATATTAACGTTTATTATTATTATTACTACTACTATTATTGATAGTAATTATTATTATTATGACTTATAATAATTGCTATTATAACTTTAATAATAATAATAATAATAGTAGTATTTTTATTGTTAAATTAATTATAATTCTTTAATATTATAATATTATAATTACTTTAATAATCATAACAACAACAAAAACAATTATATGTAATAACAACAATATTAATATTATTTATAATTATTTTGTTGTTATTATTTTTATAAATTAAATTATAATTATATAATATTATTACCATCAATAAGAGACCAATTTTACCATATTTATATAGCTAATTTTATTACTGATAAGACACCAAAAATATCTTGTAACTATTTTAAAGTCATGGTGTTATGTATCAAATTATTGGCATAATTGGTTATTATTTTTCTGGATATTGTATCAGTACTGAACATTAAAAAACCCAATAATAATGTTAATAAAACTGTTTAAGGTAACACTGAAGCGTAACCCATCAAATTAGTACTCCTTTAAGGTGCACTACCTCTTAATTAAACAAAAGCAGTAATATGCAAATTATCCTAATTTGATAGCCAAAGCAGAGGCGGAGCCAGGAGTTTTTCAAAGGGGTGGCCAGGCTCCGATCCATGGTGGCCACGCCCCCTAGCTCCACCACTGAGCCAAAGTGCAGGAAGTGTAAAAGCTGAATATTCAAAGAATTTTATTAAGAAAACATCTTGATTTTGCAAAGAGATTTTGACGGGTTGCACACTAATAAAACCGTACTAAATGGTTATCTTTTACACTTTGAATTGACATATTTAGACGAGCCCAGAGTTTTGATATTTCACAGCGTTTGAGTTGTTTTATGAGAAATGAGAACTTACCCCCCTCATTTACAACGACGTGTAAATAGACAACTAGTGATTAAAATCAATCATGTTCAGATCAGTAACTTTTCCAACACATTAAAAACACAAAACACGTCCATGAAATTCCCATCTCCTTTAAACACAGTCAGAAATAAACAATAAGTGAAACACAAAGAGTTCATCGTGAGTTAAGGCACCAATAGAGGCACTGTTATTATCATGACTGAAGCCACGTTGGACGTGTGCACGTAAAAATGGAAATCTGTCTGGCCAGTTTGAGGTCGTGAAAGGGCATTTGACTTGAACACAGTCAGAAAACACACAAATACATACAAGCCCAGCGTCCATTAGATCCGTTTCTCTTTCACACACACACACACTTTAATATTGAAGACATCAAACAGACTGAATGTGCAATGGTGACTTAAAGGGACAGCTCGCCCAAAAGAAAGGTGATCATTTACTGACCGTCGTGTTATTCTAAACCTGACGGGGGGCACAAAAAGAGACATTTTGTCTGCTCTTTTCCATGCAATAGTAGTGAACTAGAGCTATTAAGTCATAAATGACACAAGGGTGAATAAATGATGACAGAATTTGAATTTTTGGGTGAACTATTTCTTTATACTTCAAGCAAACGCTTTTAACTCTATATAGATGGTATCATAGCAACATAGCACATTATATAGTTGTCCGTATGCTTTGAGTTATAATGCACTAGTTTATTATTTAAGGATTATTCCGGGTTCAATACAAGTGAAGCTCAAACGACAGCATTTGTGGCTTAATATTGATAACCACAAAAATGTATTTTGGCTCGTTGCACTTACAATGGAAGTCAATGGGGCCAATTTTTGGAGGGAAAAATGTGAAGTAGGGGGCCAATTATCTCCAAGGGCCCCCATCCTCCCAAAAGTTGTGTAATGGGGTGGGGGGGGAGTTAGGGTTTGGTTAGATGTTCATAGGCAGAAGTTGTTGAGCGAGGGGGGTTATATGTTCATAGGGAAATGTTGTTGGGGGGTGGGGGGGCAGTTAGTTGTTCATAGGGATTGGGGGGTGTAGTTCATGCCCAAAAAGGTTTTCAAGTGGGGGGCCAAAAGTTGTTGAGTGTTGGTATGTGGGGTTTGGTGGATGAGGGGGTTCTTTCTTCATGACCAAAAGTTGTTGAGTGGTGGAGGGGTGGGATTAGGGAGGGAGGGGGGGGTTATATGTTCATAGGGAAAAGTTGTTCATAGGGATTGGGGGGTGTTGTTCATGCCCAAAAGGGTTTCCAAGTGTGGGGGTCACCAAACTAGATCGGGCAGACTTAAAGCCCCAGGGCCAAGGGTCCCTGGGCACTGGCCCCATTGGCCTGGTTGGTAATCCGCCCCCTGCCGACAGCATGTCAGGATCATACTTCGCCCCCAAAATCAAAAGAGGGAATTCATATTTTCCCCTCATTCTCATTTCTGTATTTTAATGTTTACACATTGACTTCCATTGTAAGTGTGTCACTATAACACACATTTGTGCTTTTATTAAAGAAAAGGAGGGACAAGTCGAAATTGTTATTTGTGGTAATCAACATTATGCCCCAAATGCTGTCGACTGAGCTCAACTTCAACCCGGAATATTCCTTTAATGGACTTTCAAATTAAATTGCATAACAAGTTGATAAAAACAAAGACAAATACACACAGCCACAAACATACCGTACATAAAGCTGGCTTGGGGTGTTTTTATGCATGATAAATGCTTTGATGACGTCATAAAGGTCATCTGCCAAACAGATGATCACCGTTAAACTGAACTCGAATGAAAAGAGCGATAAGAAAACACAAAAATAATGTATAAAACTAGGACGCCTGTAAGTCTTTATATACACAAACATCACGCCTCTGGTTGCATTCCCCTCTGAAATTATTGCACAGTGAAGCCACTGTTAGCGGGTCATCGCCATGCCAGTGGTCGCTCTCCGGTATAAAAATAGAATAAGAACGTTGGAACAACAAACAAGCCTTCATCTTTTCAGACAGGCGAAAAGCCAGACTCCTTTGGGGGCTTCAGGCAGCACCAGTGGCCGAATTACCAACGTACGACCGTATCACAGTGTTTGTCTCTGACGGGACCGGCGAGGATTTTCCTCATCCTCTGTTCAACCCTTGTCCAAACAATCTCATCCTATGGGTTGACAATGATGTTAAATTGCCTTAAAATGGCAATGTTAAAGGATTTACTGATTGGAAATCTTCCTTTAGCCCAAAATAAGTCCTCTTGTACTGACTGTAACATCCCGTAGGCCTCTCTTACCAAACTATACAACCGTCTCAACGCCGCTGAGTTTGGGCGAGAGTATACGTGGAGTGACGCCGTTGTTAAGGTCTTCTTCAAACTCTAAAAGCTGACCCATGAAGTTGAGGTTGGGGGAGATAATCGGCCGTCGGGATTTGACGAACTTGTAGGCGTCCGTCATCGTCATCCAGGTGTGTTTCATCAGGTAAGCGATGACTATGGTGGCCGATCGCGACACGCCAGCCTGGCAGTGGATGAGGAGCCCCCGTCCCGCCTGATGGGCTTCTTCTGTTGAGAGAAAAATGAACCAGTTTAAACGTCAAAAAACCTTGAGCACAAATTAAAAAGCCTCATATGAGAGGAGATAAAGTCATTGAGTAAGTCACTTTACACTTTCGTTAAACGCTAAAGTCCTCGTATTGGGGTCTGGTATCTCAGCGAGTACTGACGCTGACTAGCACACCTGGAGTCGCTAGTTTGAATCCAGGACGTGCTGAGTGACTCCATCCAGGTCTCCTTAGCAACCAAATTGGCTCTGTTGCTAAGGAGGGTAGAGTCACATGGGGTAACCTCCTCGTGGTCGCTATTATATGTGATTCTCGTTCTCGGTGGGGTGTGTGGCGAGTTGTGCGCGGATGCCTCCACACGCACTATGTCTCCATGGTAACGCACTCAACAAGCCACGTGATAAGATGCGCCGATTGACGTCTTAGTCACGCGGAGTCAACTGAGATTCGTCCTCCGCTACCCGGATTGAGGCGAGTCACTACGCCACCACGAGGACTTAGAGCGCATTGGGAATTCGGCGTTACAAATTGGGGAGAAAATCCAAAAACCTGACCAAAAATTGACATGAGGTGTTAAAAATGTGCTAGTCCTGCGTGAGACCATGCACATTGTACAAAGGGTCCTCGGTTTGTTCCTGGCAGGCAGCAGATGCCCTAACCCCTCCCCCACACTAATCCTAACCATATGGAGCCTATAAGTGACACGTCCTGACTCATTACAGTATTGACAATTTGAATGTTTAATTGTCATGTAAACAAGGTCATAATGCAAATATCTTAGGGGCTGAACACATTCTTGCGTAAAAAGCACAGCGCAACGAATAGAACAGGACGCATTTGTCTCGAGACGTGCTTTTCAATTGACACGCCTTAAAATTTGGTCAGGGGTCATGCACAAGATGCTGAACGAAACTGTATGACAACGGTAAAAGACGTCCGTCTAGCACATGTTTGCATAGACAAACGGGTAAAAAAAAAAAAAACAGTGCAGATGAACGCAGAACGCATTTGTTGTGAACGGCCCCTCAAACCCATTTTCGGGCTGCTTCCTACAATTTTTTACACTCAAATTTAAAAGTTCAACATTCTTATTCCACTAGATGGCAGAAAGCACTAGAAAATTTTTTTTTTCCTCTATCACATTCCATCGAAATATCAGATGTGAACTGTAGGGGGCGCTCTAATGCATTTTATCCCTCACAGATGTGCTCGTCCATAGACATTCAGTCTAATGTTCAGTTCAAGCAACACCCTCATTATTTCATTGACTATCTCGGCCTCTGAGTGGACTACAAGCTCAATCTAGGTGTCAATAGAAAGCTCTAGATGTAAACTGAAGTCATACCTATAAACTCGAAGGCCTCTTCGAAGTACTGCCGCAGGTTCTGTTTGTTGCTGTCGGTGGCGGGCAAACGCTTGTAGTTGAAGTGTCCTTGGTCATAATGAAACAGCGGCAGGTGTGTGGTGACGTTCAGGATGTAACCGATGTTCATCCGCTGCATTTGCTCCAGATCTTGAGCGTCCCGCTCGTTACCGAGGAACAGAAAGGGGAGGATGGCCGTCAGCTCGGCGTTCTCTATATCAGGTGTGGAGGGCAGAGAGTGAGGTAGCGCCCCCGACAGGCCCACTGTGGTACTGCCGTCCTGCCCTTCCTCCAGGTGGAGAGAGTGTTCACACAGATCATCATGATTCTGACGGAAACCAGCGAGACCTCCTGCAGGAGGCAAACACACACATGTAAACAAAGAACAAGTGACAATGATATTATTGATATACATTTTTTAATTACAGTAATGACAATTTGGGGAACTGAAAATAACATCAGTGCAGATTTTTCTTCTTTTTTAAGTAAAATATATTTGTTTCTTTTGATTTTAGGTGATAAATGTGCTGCTCTTTTCATCGTTCAGCTTTCATGAAGGTGACAAACACAACGAACTTAAAAACATTTGCATACAATTTGCATTTCAGGTTGAACAAATTCTATATCGGGAAACAGATCTGTCATATATTCTGAATGATTAAAAGGATCTTCAGAGATCAGTCAGTGTTTATCAAATACTGTATTTGATTATTTTTCCATAACGTTTTAATTTATAATGAATATAATTGTTTATCATTTTTATTTTGTGTTATTAAAAATGTTACATAATATAATTTAATATAAACAATATAATATAATATAAAATAATATAACATAATGTTAAATAATATAATATAATACAATATAATAATAATAATAATATAATAATTATAATAATATATAATAATATAATATAATATATTAATATAATATAATATAAAATAATATAATGTAATATAATATAATATAAAATTATAAAATGTAATATAATATAATATATTAATATAATAATATAATATAATAATAATATAATATAAAATATTACAATGTAATATAATATAAATAATATAATATAATATAATATAAAAGTATAAAATTTTATATAATATAATATATTAATATAATAATTTAATATAATAATAATATAATATAAAATAATATAATGTAATATAAATAATATAATATAATTTAAAATAATAAAATGTTATATAATATAATATAATGTGATATAATCTATTAATATAATAATATAATATAATATAAAATAATATAATGTAATATAAATAATATAATATAATTTAAAATAATAAAATGTTATATAATATAATATAATGTAATATAATATATTAATATAATAATATAATATAAAATAATAAAATGTAATATAATATAATGTAGTATAATATAATACAATATAATAATACTATCACATAATGTAATGTAATGTAATATAATATAAATAATATCATATAATTTTAAATAAAATAATATAATATAAAATAATATAATGTAGTATAATATAATACAATATAATAATAATTTAATAATAATATAATAAAATGTAATATATAGACCATAGGAAATACTTTTCCTAATTATTTTAAGAGTTTTAATATTGGCAAACCCATCCTACTGAAACAATGCCCTCAAGCAAACAACACTGAACAAATATCAGCTACAGGCAAAACGATCACTGAGAAAACATAATTAACATAATATGTTTGTTCTTCCTCAAATAACATTTATCTGATGAACACAGGGTGGGATGATGTCGTCCGTTGAATTTCAGTTAGTCAAATGTGAAACCTGTACCACCTGTTATCAAAACTCCCTTCCGCCCCTCCAGAGTCTCTCTGCACGAGATGCATGCGCTCATATAAAGGGGAATACCTGTACAGATGCTCTGAGTCCTTGTGACAACATTCAGGATCATAAATCACAAGATAAACTCTCATAACGACACTGTATTGAGGCTATAAGAGTGCTGAATTCAGTGAAGGGGGTTTCTGTGGTGTGACACAATCACTCATTAATCACTCACAGGAAAGAACCTATAACTGATGCTTATTTTAGAAACCCACAAGGTTCACAAATGACCGCTGAATTGGGAGTTAAGGGTGAATGTTTCCATCTCTTTAAGCCACCAACATCACTTTCAACACTTTCTCTGTTTTATCATTTAAAACGGTTTTGCTTGAGAAACGGGCTTCCTCTTAGAGGACAGGGAGGGGATTATTTTACTCACTTTACTCCACTTAAAGTATTCAAGTTGGGTTTACATGGTCATTTTAAGTTCAGCCAAAGAGTTACATTTTAAAGTTAAGTACCATTCAAATGTTTGAGTAGGCTTAATCAATTAAGAGCAATTAACATGCATGTGTAGTACAAAATACAAATCTGAAAGCTATATTAACTTACACTTGGGAGTTTATTCATTCAGTTTAATTTTCATAAGATATAACCATGAATTTACTACATTTATGCATTTGGCAGATGCTTTTATCCAAAGTGACTAACAGTGCACTTATTACAGGGACAATCCCCCCAGCGCAACCTGGAGTTAAGTGCCTTGCTCAAGGACACAATGGTGGTGGCTGTGGGGATCGAACCAGCAACCTCCTGATTACCAGTTATGTGCTTTAGCCCACTACGCCACCACAACTCCATCTACCGTAATCACAGTTGAACTTTGGTATTTGTAGTACAACCATAGTATCAACAATGGTATCAATCAATGGTAAAAATATGGTTACTGTAGTAAAACCATGGTACATTTGTAGTTTTGGTTTTAATACAAATACTGAAGTTACTATATTAAAATGTTGTGGTTAATATGCAATAGTAATAAAATGATTTTTGCAGCTTGTTCAGTTTACTTAATTAAAATGAACTAAACCAACACAGTTCTAGAACATTTTGTCACAACTTGATTTAATTGTGTTCTATCCGTTTCAATTTGAGTTGGGGCTACATGAATACTTTCTGTGGTTTTAATGTAGCATTGATGAAACTGGAACTCGATATGGAGAATACATTTTCAAATTAAATGTTATTATATGTGTTTTAATGCAAGCTGAATATAAAGGGGGATACTTGTTAGTGTTTAGTTGAGATTTAGACGAGTTTCTGTTATGCTGGGGTTTTGGGGGTTACCATGATGATGAAGAGTGGAGCTTTGCTAACGCTAGTTAGTACATAAAGAAACATCTAATGTTGCTGGGTTTACTCAATTCAACTGGGTTGTTTCTACACAAAAGTGTTTGTGTTGAGATTTCATAGGCCTAGTCGTCCACACTAATACGTTTCCATTTGAAAACGCAACTATTTCTCTCCGTTTTGGCCTTCCGTCCACGCTGAGACAATGTTTTTGTCCACGAAAACATCTTTTTGGATATATTTGAAAATGGCGTTTTCGCGCTGTAATGTGGACTGTGAAAACGGACGCTGTGGAAAACGATGACGCATTTTTAGTCACGTGATCTATCCAACCAAAACAATCAAGATGGCGGCCCGTGTTATAGCGGCGCTGTTGTGCCTGATACTCACTTTGATAGCTTTGTTAAAAGATAAATGTCACTTTGTTCAACCTTCACATTGCATTCCTTCGAAGGCGAAGGGAAGTTTACTCGGAATTAGTGTCCGGCGACGGAACACGAGGACAACTGCTTTTCAGACCGTAAATGCTGCGGGGTTTTTCCGCATGCGCAGTGACACGATTTGAGCTTTTTCATAGGTTTCAGTGTGGACGAGCAACTTTTGAAAGCCTTATTGTGGACGGAGAGCGTTTTAAAACGCAAACGCTGTTTTCAAATGTATCCGGTTTAATGTAGACGTAGCCATAGTCCTTTTAAGTTAAGAAAACTATATTCCAAACATGTGGAACCACTGTCCATGATTGAATCAAGTTTGGCTAAAGAGCTATTTTTGTAGTATACCATAGTTCAGCTATGATTACTGTAGTAAAAACATGGTTAATCTATTGTGAGGGAACCTAAAATAATAAATAATTGCGAAGGAACGCAAAACTCTGTGGACTAAGGGCTCTGTCTGCTCGTGCTATATGTCTTAGAAAATAATTGATACCTGTTTTGATATTTTGTTATCTAATGCAATGACATTCAGACATTTTAAAGTGTGAAGCAAGTGTCCAAATATATTTTGAGGGCAACTGTACATTAGCTAAGGTTATCCATATTCAGTTTCTTTAAGGAGATCCTGTTTTAAATTGGAGCTGAAATTCAAGAATAAAACCAGAAGCTGCCAAATGTCAGCATGGAAGCAGCGCGCGATACACAAGCTACATTTGGTTGCTCAGATGTTCTCAAAGTCTGCCACTCAAAAACTGGCAAATGTCGAGTGAGCAGATGTCTCGAATGATGGCCATGCGATCTCAAAGTGACAACATAAAGAGTGAAGTCTCATCATCCTGAGATGTTTTACCTTTTATTTCAAGATCTCATGCAAATGTCAAGCTCTTGCCAAAATCAATGAGGGAATTCATAAATGCCCTTTCCTGCAGAGCCATGAGATTTAGGACAACACTGACTCACACCTATCAAGAGATTTAGAGGCATGCACGGAAACTCAGGCACAGGCCTGATTCTATCAAAAGAATGGCTTTTATCTTGGGGTGTGAATATGTTGTGAGAGCAGCGCTACACTCACCATCACGCACACACCGATAGAGAACGAAAGAGCGTGTGACTATCCAAAGACACAAAGAACAAGATAAGAAGAGTTCAACTCTGTTCCAAAACCTAGTGAGCGGCCTATCTAGGCATCATGGGCACACTTCTGAGACAAATACACGCTGTCTTCTAAGGTTGCATCGCATGTATCCTACATACTAAAAAATAACATAAGATCTGTGAGATAAAAATCCAAGATTAGATATTAATGTTAATTCTAAATAATTCAGTGTCATAGTGACTAGTTTGTGCTTGCTGTTTATTTTGATGCTTCCTCGAGTGTTCCATTGTAGCTTAGCAACATGCTTGCGCCTAATTCTATTGGAATCAATTGCAACATTTAATAAGCATAACAATACACAAGACACAAAGCATAGGTTACATTGATAGATATTTTGTAGCACTGAATGAAATAAGAAACATTGTCTCAACTTGGATGTTTTAAGGAGATTATGCGAAGGATACGTGCGATTGTGTCTTAAATGAAACAAGGTATCTTTGAAGGCAGCACTATGTTACTGTCTTTGCGTCAGGAGTGCCTATGATGCTCTAACATGCTGTCTAGGTAGGCAGCTCACTAGGTTTTGGCAATTCTGGTGGCCAAACAAAGAAAGGATGGTAGCAGACTGGAATAAGGCTCGCCCTTTACCATCAACGGCTGCCAAGGCACATTGGAGCGCAGGCGTGCGATGGCACATGGCCGTCACACCGAGGGTTCTGCTGCACTGTTCGGCATTATGCTCCATGCAAACACTCACAAGCTAAAATCAGAAAGCATTTCATACCTCTTAACTTTCAGTGCGATCAACTGACAACATAAAACATAGACTTTACAACTAGTTTGTTGATAGAGACCACTGTAAACAGCAATACAAGATAACTCGGGATTATGCTCACCACGGGTTAATAATGTCAAATATGAAATCCCACAAGATTATTCAGAACATTCCAAGCAGAGAAATATCTTAGGGTGTCATCTTGTTTCATAAAAGTACAGATTCTGAAGTAACTCGATCAAGCTTATATGCCAGTGAAACTAAACGTATGTGTTGAATAACCAGTCATTTCGAGAGATGAATAATTTAGCTAGATCTATTTCTGAAAGCTTTACGTGGACTCATGTGACTGTTTTTGATTAAAAGAGCAACATTAGAGGAAATTCGATAAAAAGCGTTACATTGCCTACCCATTATTTCAGCCATCACTGTATTTTTACAGTCTAAGTCATGAACCAAACCAACCAGCTCTGAGGTGAATCACATCACAAAATTTGATTTGAAGCAAAAAATAATTCAGAAAAATACAAAATAAGAGGCAATGAACTACAATCCCATGAAGCATTGCGAATACAAATGACATAATCAAATTAAAAACAATGGACAAATATAAAACTACTGATTTAAAGTTGTTGATTATAACAACCAAATTCAATTCTATTGCTAAATATTCTGATATATACACATATAAAAGTAGTTTTAGAGTGTAGGGAGAGTAACACGATTGCGTCAATCACAGTGGAAGTGGGCGGTTGCTGCAGAGCTCTTTTGGCGCACTTTGTTTGCTGCAGTTCTCTGATTGGTGGATCTTTCACTGCTGCATCATGGGTAGTGTAGTTCTTCACCAGGGATTCTGCTATTAAACATGATTTTTTATAAATAACGCTTGAAGAAACACGGACTGACGGCTTCTAAAGAAGCATATACCGTTGAATAACAACCTCGGAGCTCACGGTAGGTTTGACAAAATTCGTTTTTTTTTTTTTTCACTATATTTTTCATTTTCCTGTATTACTACTATGGATTCACTACGTATATTATGGTTAAAAATACGGTTACTGTAGTAAAACCATGGTACATTTGTAGTTTTAATTTTACTACAAATACTGAAGTTACTATATTAAAATGTTATGGCTAATATGCAATATTAATATAATTAAATTTGTTGATTCTAACTACAGAAATTGAATTCTATTGCTAAATATTCTGATATATACACATATAAAAGTAGTTTTAGAGTGTAGGGAGAGTAACATGATTGTGTCAATCACAGTGGAAGTGGGCGGATGCTGCAGAGCTCTTTTGGCGCACTTTGTTTGCCGCAGTTCTCTGATTGGTGGATCTTTCACTGCTGCATCATGGGTAGTGTAGTTCTTCACCAGGGATTCTGCTATTAAACATGATTTCTTTTAAATAACGCTTGAAGAAACACGGACTGACGGCTTCTAAAGAAGCATATACCGTTGAATAACAGTCGGAGCTCACGGTAGGTTTGATATTAAAGGTTTATAAGTTATCGTTAAATATCAATTCACCTACGGAAAATATGAATGGGATTTTTACTTCCTGAAGCAGACTGTTGCGCTCAATAGCTTTTAGTTTATGACATAGCCAAGAACCAGGATTGGCTACTTGCTTTTGGTCTGTTTTCACCAGAGATGAAGTGTGCACATTTCAAACGTGTATATCTGCTAAAAGTTAATTTTGTAAACTTTTCGAAGTACACTAGCATGTAGAATACCTCAAAGCTCACAGACATGGACTTTAAAGCTGAAGTATGTAACTTTTTTAGTGTTAAAATACTCTATACTAGCTTAATATGCAGTGGCAAATATAAGTTAGCCATTATTTGGTAGATTTTCATAAAAGACAACAACACTGATTCGACCAATGGCGTGAGTTGGGGGCGGGAATATCTGTTTATTCAATGTTTTGAAAACAACGTTAATTATTTCATTTCTGTTTGACGGCGCTAGTGGCACAGAAATTACACACTTCAGCTTTATCTATGTTCCAAAACTCTCCAAGGATGAAATAACATATTTAAAGTACCTTTAAGTATGATTGGGTCCTTCCCTTCTCTTCGCAGAGACTCCAGGACCACATGAAGGGGCTGAGAGGGGGTTAACCGCCCTGGGTCTACCGTGGTTTCGTCGTACACCACAAGGTCTTTGGAAAAAATCCCCTTGAAGGAGTCTTTACTCTGACGGCAAGAAATGAGATCCAGCACCGTGATCTTCCCTTGCTGGAGTCGCCTGCGACTGATCTTGTCTGAACAGTTGATGTGCACCGCACCCCTAATATGACTCTTGTTAAACTCCATAAATGGCCGACAGTCAATAATGACGGGCACCGGGCCAATGGGGTGGCCCATGGGGCAATGCGTCAGCTTCTTGGCCAGCTCATTGGGGTGGATGACCCGCAAACCACCCCTGCCCAGGCTGGAGGTGAGACTGGGCGCGCTGTAGGCCTCGCTGTGGCCCACCATCGCCGTTTGAGAACTTCCGTGGACGCCATAACTGACTGCGGAGTTCAAGTTGGGGCTGCTTGCACTGACCTGGCTCAGTTTCTGGGTCTGTCCATCTTTCTCGTAGGTCGTCACCGTGCAACAGCTGGCACTGCTGCATCCACACGTGAGCGAGCGCGTGGAGCCGCTGGACGAGGGCATATACGATAGCTTAGTCGCCTGGATCTTCACCACGGTGGTGCTTTTGATTACCGTCGACTTACCGACGGCGCCCACGGTGGTTTCCAGGTAGCTGGTGTCCAGGCAGAGTCGGAGTTCCTGAGGTCGTATCGGCCTTGGCAGCGCCACCACAATTCTGTCGTCAAGAGGAGAGGGAGGCATGGGGAGACCACAGAGGGCTGGCACACCACAGAGAAGTCAGATGTCCAGTCTTGGAAGGGAGGAATAATTACAGGCTAGTTAGTGCACTGACAAATACAGTCTGAGATCACAAGTGAAAATGCTTCAATTCTGCATTATTTTATAATTGAATAAAAATGTTTTTATTACAAATTAAGAGCAGTTTGCAAGTGTGATAGTTCTAGAAACAAGCAGCTGATAGTGTAACTTAGGCCACGCCCACACTATTAAGTTTACGCCTCTCGTCCGCACTAGATTGGCGTTGTCATCCACCGAAAATGGAGCGTTTAAAAAATGCTCTCCATTACCACAAACTTTGGGAAATTATTACAGTAGGAAAGTGGAAACTAAAATGTTTTCAAACAAATATAATTTAACAAATTTGCCGTTATGAGTGTATACATACAAACAAATAACTTCCAAGAACAGCTCAGAGTAGAAACTTTTAAGTTCCCGTTTCGTAATTACAGTAATTATACATTATACATAATATCAGCACTCCAATAACGTCTATTGTCCAATTAGATTCAAGGACCCTAACTGTTGAATAAATGATATTATCAGCTTAACAATTTCAGTGAAAAGTTGCATGTGGCAGATGGCAGACGATGGGAAATCAAAAATGTATGTTATTGACGCTAATGGCGCAGAAATGACACCTGACAACAAGCTAGCATGTTCATGCTCTCAAGCTAGCATGAACAAAACCTGATGTTATCCAACATGATTTAAGAGTTGCATCTTTGCTTCAATAAAAGTAAGGAAACATTTACATTTTTCTAAATGACTACAAATATTTCCAGGATGAAATCCTGGTCTCAGACAACCACCGTACATTACAAACTAACACAATTTCAAACGTCACCCCTCAATCATTTTCCAGCAACTTGCTGTCAAAATCAAGCAGATATCTGCAAAAGAAATGCAGCAGCACACCACTGCATCATCAAAGAGCATTTGTGCAGTCTGGATTCAGTTACGCCTATAGATTTCTCTAACCAACATTTATATTTTGAATGCTTCTCTGCCATGTACCTCACTGCCTGGGCATTCTCTCCGTGAAAGAGACCGAATTGCTGACCCCATTGAATTTCAAAAGAGTACACAGCCCATTCCCAAACACGGCATGTGGACGTGCTGGAGAATAAAATATGGAAAGGTTCTGCATCTAAGGCAGACATCATCATTATTTCATGCGGTGACAAAGCTTGCAATTAACAGATTATATTCTTTGCACGGCACACCTGTCATATCTATCAGCACTCGTCTAATTACCACTTCAGCTCTGCACATGACTGAAAACAGTCATGCTGGCAAATTACGTTTTTTAAGGACTCCTCTACTGGCTCAGGAATAGGGCTGATTCTATAATGACATATTATAAACATTATATACATTATAATAAAAAGCATCATATATGTCTATATATAGGGTAGGACTATATAGATCCATTCCCCAATTCCAAATAGTATGAAACTACTTTGAAATATGATTTCCTTATATATATATATATATATATATATATATATATATATATATATATATAATATACATTATCATAAAGAGCATCGTATACAGTATGTCTATATGGGAAAGGACTATATAGATCTATTCTGCAATAAATATATTGAGCAGTGATTACTAAATAACTCTAAAACATCAAATATGATAGGAATAGCAGCTGTATAATTGCCTATTATATGTATAATATACATTATCATAAAAAGCATCATATATGTCTATATATAGGGTAGGACTATATAGATCTATTCCGCAATTCCAAATAGTATGCAACTACTACTAACAACTCTAAATAGTGAAATATAATAGAAATAGCACACAATCTATAATTGCCTTTTATATATTTTTTTTACATGATCATAAAAAGCATCATATACAGTATGTCTATATATAGGGTAGGACTATATAGATCTATTCTACAATCTAAATATTGTGCAGTGATTATTAAACTATTTTAAATAGTGATATATGATAGGAATAGCAGCCATCCTATAATCACCTATTATACATCTTATATACCCTATTATCAAAAAACATATAAGTCTATATATAGGGTAGGACTATATAGATCTATTCTGCCATCCAAATAGAACGCAAATACTACTAACCAACTCTAAATAGTGAAATATAATAGAAATAGCACACAATCTATAATTGCCTTATATATATATATATATAAAATATACATTATCATAAAAAGCATCATATACAGTATGTCTATATATAGGGTAGGACTATATAGATCTATTCTACAATCTAAATATTGTGCAGTGACTATTAAACTATTTTAAATAGTGATATATGATAGGAATAGCATCCATACTATAATCGCCTACTATACATCTTATATATCAAAAAACATATATGTCTATATATAGGGTAGGACTATATAGATCTATTCTGCCATCCAAATAGAACGCAAATACTACTAACCAACTCTAAATAGTGAAATATAATAGAAATAGCACACAATCTATAATTGCCTTTTATATATATATATATATAAAATATACATTATCATAAAAAGCATCATATACAGTATGTCTATATATAGGGTAGGACTATATAGATCTATTCTGCCATCCAAATAGAACGCAAATACTACTAACCAACTCTAAATAGTGAAATATAATAGAAATAGCACACAATCTATAATTGCCTTTTATATATATATATATATATATAAAATATACATTATCATAAAAAGCATCATATACAGTATGTCTATATATAGGGTAGGACTATATAGATCTATTCTACAATCTAAATATTGTGCAGTGACTATTAAACTATTTTAAATAGTGATATATGATAGGAATAGCATCCATACTATAATCGCCTACTATACATCTTATATATCAAAAAACATATATGTCTATATATAGGGTAGGACTATATAGATCTATTCTACAATTCCAAATAGTATGCAATTACTACAAACAACTCTAAATAGTGAAATATAATAGAAATAGCACCCATTCTAAAATTGTCTATTACATATATGTTATACCCTATCAGAAAGCATATAGCATGTCTTTATGGGACGGGATGATATAGATCTATCTATGTAAAATACTGTGCAATTACTAAACTCGCAATAGTGAAATATGATACGAATAGCACACATTATAATACTGTATTGCATATTATTTGTATTGTATACATTATCATAAAAAGCATCATATATGTCATATTTGCATTCCAATCATATAAGCATCATATATGCAATCCAACTACTGCTCAAATATGGAATTTGCCTATATTCTAATCACCTATTATAAATATTATATTCCCTATACTAAAAAGCATCATATATGCCTGTAGGTGATGGGAGTACAATATATACATCTACTCGATCCAAATACTGTGCAATAATTAAACACTAACTCTATAAAGGGGAATATGATCATCAGACTTACATTTAAGGTGCTTGCTTTCAAATGCCTTCCTTCCAATATGTGAAATCGGTTGTAGATCACTGTTATCGATGAGTCTGATCAGCCGGTCCCAGCGCTAGAGACCCGCATCATCGTCCTTCTGTCCTGCGCTTCTGTCTTCTTCACTGATAAAGTTGGAGTTTTTTGCAGTTATGCACTAGTCTCACTTCAGACTGACACGAAGCCGAACCAATGGAGCTTCGCACTGGCGTCAGACATGCGCTCATGAAGCACAGCATTGACCCAGAGGGGCGTGTTCCAAAGCGCAGGGTGATGTCACTGAGGGCCAATCAGAAGAGAGTTCGGTGAAAGCGGTTTAAAGAGTCACGCGCACGTTTGAACGCGCTGAATTTATGGCCCCGTGCTAAAAATTAAATAATAATAATAATAATAAAAAGAGAAATAGCTTTCAGTTATTCATAATAAAAATGAAGAAATATTACTACATAATATTGAAATTACAAAAAATAAATAAAAATGCTAAAATTAAATAAAAAAATATCACTACAGTCCAACTTAAAGCTAATATAATATTTTATAACGAAAATAGCAAAACCTATCAAGGACATGTACAGGTCATAATTATCACCAGAATGAGGAAAAAAAAAAAGCAATAATAATTTAGATTTTTGCTTTAAGAAGATTAAATTAACATTTTAAATATTTTTTGAATTGTGACATAATTTTATATATTACATTAATTATTAGATTAAATTTACATCAGCACAAATGAAAGGTAACACATTTTCAATATCATCAATGGGGGAAAAATAAATGTAATAAATATATTCTGGCGCATATATATATATATAAATAATTGTTTATTAATGAAAGGTACATTGAAATGTACAATAATTATTTCCTTCTTTGGCAAATACATTTTATTAATAACATTAAAAAAACATTATTAAATATGAAATGCTTAAAACAAATAGATTTTCACAAATATATATTTAATGTATATGTTTATTCATTAAAATTTCTAACACATTTAGTAGTAACATTGGCACATTAATTTAAATAAGAAATAATAAAAAAGAAAAAAATTAACAAACATTACTACCTAAACTGTAAAATATTAATATTTATTTATATATGTATATATATATATATATATATATATATATATATATATATATATCCAATAAATATTCTCAGTCAATTAAAAATAAAATTTCAATAATTAATAATAAACATTAAGAAATATGAGCATTATATTACCAAGCTTATATAAGCTAAACATTTCATTACAGTCAGTTTCGATTGAACTTTAATGTAGTTACATGTACATTCATACTTGAAATGCAAATTAATTGAATGATCTTTTGAGTTTTACTACATTTAAGGACTTTAATGATGTTGTTTTTAATTTGGGCTTAATTTAAATGATTGAAATACTTTGTACAGTGGGTTATTTAGCCTAATTTCCCCCAAACGGTTCTTATAATGTAATAACATGCAAATATATCATAATTACCCAGATAGGCCTTTGTTCATTTGTAAAGTGGGAGTGACTCCAAATATGTTAAACAGTACGTGGTTTACATAATATTCCAAACACATTAGCATTTTGTGTGTTTGTAATAGAAAGTATGACGAATAGATTACAGAAGGATTTGGCAATCAAACGTAATGTGTGACTTAATGAGATTTTTTTGATGATGATCTTTTTTTAAAGTTCCAATACAAGCATGAAAACATATTTAGAAATGTGTGTGTGTGTGTGTGTGTGTGTGTGTGTGTTTCTCTCAGTGGAAAATCTGATGTCATGTGGTGTGATATTTAGAAGCAGAGGAAGTGAACAACCACTTCCTGTTTTAAAGAGCTGCATGTTTTGCTCAGGCCCTGTTTCACTATGAGATCAGGGCACCCTGCATAGATATAAGGGTGTATCTCAGGAAATCCAGGACACCAAAACTAAAACAAAGAAAAAATAAAGGAGGAAAAAATATATATTTATATATAAATATTAAAACAAAGGATAATACATGAAAATAATAATAATAATAATAAAATAAAACGTGTCATTAAAAATTCTTACATGTCCAACAAAAAGAGAATGTGCAGTATATATATGTTTAAATATGTATTTATTTTATATTGTATTTTATATTTAATTTTTTATATATATTGTATAAATATACATTGCATATATATATATATATATATATATATATATATATATATATATATATATATGAAAATATTAATTAAAAACAAAAAATTTAAAAAGGGAATACATTTTAAGATTAAATAAATATATATATATCTATCAGCCTGAAATAAAAACAAGGATAATACATTAAAAAAAAAAAATATATATATATATATATATATATATATATATATATATATATATATATATTTAATTTTCCAATATTCCTAATATATATATATATATATATATATATATATATATATATATATATATATATATATAGGAATATTGGAAAATTAAAAAGGAATAAATTATAAGATTAAATTATATATATATATATATATATATATACAAAAAATAATTAAAAAATAATTATATATAATTATATATAATATATATATTATATATCAGCCTGAAATAAAAACAAGGATAATACATTAAAAAATATATAAATTACATATATATATATGAATATTGGAAAAATAAAAAAGGGAATAAATTATAAGATTAAATATTTATATATATATATCAGCCTGAAATGAAAACAAGGATGACAAATTAAAAAATATAAAATTATAAATTTTCCATTAATATATATATATATATATATATATATATATATATATATATATATATATATATAAAAGCCTGAAATAAAAACAATGATAATAAAAAATAAAAAAATAAAAAATTTGACTACATTTGAAAAACTATATAAACAAAATATCTTTATTTTTCATATTGTATAAATATATATATATATATATATGTTGTATATTAATATATAAAATAACTGTTTATTAATAAACGTACAATGAATTACATAATATTTATTGGACACAATGGTAAATAATTTCATTAATAACATATGAAATGCTTAATAGATCAGTAAATGTTATTTTATTCAAATGGATAATAAATATCAGATAATAATAAATCTGCACTTTCATGTTACAATCTTTTAAGCATTAAATAATGTTTTATGACACATTAATGGAAGTCAAAGTGTTGCCCCCCCCCCAAAAAAAACCCTCATTACCATAAAAAAATTATATTATTTAAATTGCAGTATTTAACATGTTGTGCTGCATTTATCTGCACTGTTTTTAATGTGCTTGCTTGTTGTGAAATGCTGAAACGACCTATAAGAAGCTAAGCTAAGCTTTATGCTAATGCTGTAGCTGGTCCGGTCATGCTAAGTCTTGCCTGTTTAGTATATTCCTGTATTGAAAGACAAGCCTCCAGAGAGTTCAGCATCATTTCTACATATGATTTAGGTGTGAAGGAGTTTGTTTGCTGAAGCAGCCGAACATCTTGGTGAGCATAAGTGTTCAGATGGCACGGAGCAAAACTGCTTCACATGACTGAGATGTTTGTGATTCATTTCAAACCATTTTTCACCATCTGTCTGATGTCGAAAGCCAATTATACAACATGCTCGGAGAGCTGCATTGAGTTAAGATGGCCATGCGATTAAGATACATCAGATAAACTCTTTACGTAAATAAAAGATAATAATTGTACATAAGAACTAATTACACATGCAAACACAACAATGACTAAAGGTTTGCATAGCATGCAGACATGATTTTACTCATGAGATTTCACAGAATGAGTTTCATTCTGTGTCATTTGAGTCATCATTGAGTCTGTGTCGTGTATTTGGCGCCATCTCCTGGTGGTCATATGTAACATTGTGCTTCATGTGGATTATCTAATGATCTATACATCTGATTATCTTGTGTGTGGACTCGTTTGAAAGATAATCACCTGCCTCTAAATAATGTATGTAAATAAAGTTACGATAGTTTATGTTCTTTGAAGTTATAAGCCAAAACGTGGCTTATAAGCAACACCTGTTCACATGAAACACTGAATGTCAAAGACATGGACTTAGTTCAGGGCTGGACTGGGAAGAGACATTGGCCTGGGATTTTACATAGTAACTGGCCCAAAAGTTGTTGAGCGAGGGGGGGGATCATTGTCCTTTCTGCATATTGCGGCGCCATTTTGTGGTCCGTTCTGCAAAGCACGGCGGCTCATTTTAGCTTATCGCTGCCCATTATGCGGCCGACTCACTGGCCCCGATGGCCAGTCCGCCCACCGGGAAAATACCCGGTATCCCAGATTACCAGTCCAGCCCTGGCTTAGTTATTACACGCTAATGTTTTGTCTGCAAGTAACACAAATAGGCAGGTTATATTCTGCTCTTTCAGAGCTTTCCAGCAACATATGACACATGGATATTAGATCAGTCTGATGCTTTTAATGATTGCAATATTATGCACAATGCAAATTTCTTTTTTTAATGATTAAAACTGAACACTTCTGATTTGTCTGCAAATTTCAAAGGACGTGTTCAGTTTTTGGTCATAAAGCAGAGCTTAGAAGCTTTCAAATTATACCTATTTTGTGTTGTCATGACTCTGGGGCTTAATATTTCTTTTTAAATGTTTTCTCCAGGGCCCATCCGAGCTTAAAGGGTTAACAAGGTTGCATTTACTGCATTGTTACTGTTGCATTACATTATTTTCCCATTAAAATAAAAACAATTCAGTGCACCTTTTCAAGAAGTAGTGTCAAGGATCAAAACAACTAAAAATGTTCCTGAGAACAATATCTGAACTGTAACGTCCTTTGATGAGGTCAGTCAGATGCAGCATTTGCGCCTCCTAGTGGTCACTATCTGTCACTACACGCTCTGTAAATGTCACTGCATTTCCAATCTTTTCAATGCAACCACTGTTATTTTTGCACACGTCGTTTACATATTTATTCTAATATTTTGTCCATATGTCAAAACAATATATAATGGCACTTTTTCTGGTTGGCAACTTTGGCATTTGATGTGTATGTTGTGCTACAGCACATGCTAAATAATCATTACTCTATCTGTATTACCATACTAATGGACACATTTATTATTGCATAATTAATACAAAACAACTCGTACACCAATTTGTAACAAAAGAAACCTGGATTTCAGAAAACGAAATATTTTCAACTTTTAGCCGTCATCGATTTGTTGTGCCTTGTCTGCTTGCTCACGTCTCCTGACCTTCAGAGAAATTCCAAAGTAGGTAATGTCTGCAAATAATACAAATAAGTACCTGTTATATATGTGAAGCTTGTCTCAGTTTATGTATAGAATCTGTCATTTATTCAAACTTAATATCAATGACACTGCATCCTCATAAAACTGTAGGTGCACTTGTTACATTTAAATTACAGCAAATTATTGTGAGTGTGTGTGTGTGAGAGAGAGCGTGTATGTGTGTGTGTGAGAGAGTGACTGAGTGTGTGTGAGAGAGAGAGTGTGTATGTGTGTGTGAGAGAGAGAGAGTGAGTGAGAGAGAGAGAGAGTGAGTGTGCGAGAGAGAGAGTGAGTGAGTGTGAGAGAGAGTGAGTGTGTGAGAGAGAGAGAGTGTATGAGAGAGTGACTGTATGTGTGTGTGTGAGAGAGAGAGAGTGAGTGAGTGTGAGAGAGAGTGAGTGTGTGAGAGAGAGAGAGAGAGTGTATGTGTGTGAGAGAGAGAGTGAGTGAGTGTGAGAGAGAGTGAGTGTGTGAGAGAGAGAGAGAGTGTATGAGAGAGTGACTGTATGTGTGTGCGAGAGAGAGAGTGAGTGAGTGTGCGAGAGAGAGAGTGAGTGAGTGAGTGTGCGAGAGAGAGAGTGAGTGAGTGAGTGTGCGAGAGAGAGAGTGAGTGAGTGAGTGTGCGAGAGAGAGAGTGAGTGAGTGAGTGTGCGAGAGAGAGAGTGAGTGAGTGAGTGTGCGAGAGAGAGAGTGAGTGAGTGTGGCTAAATATGTGCTAGCTATTCACAACGCCAGAGACAGCTAATTCTCTAGAGTGACCCAATGTATTTATTTATACAGTGTGTGTATATTTATTTATCCATCTATTTACAATGCTACATGTGACATGATTTATACATATATGTTTTGTTTGTTTGTCTGTTTGTTTTATTATTTATATATAATATGTTGATGCTTTGGCAACATTGTGTTACACAGTCATGCTAATAAAGCAAATTTGAAATTGAAATTGAAATTGAATTGTGAGAGAGAGAGAGTGAGTGAGTGTGAGAGAGAGAGAGTGAGTGAGTGTGAGAGAGAGAGAGAGTGAGTGTGTGAGAGAGAGAGAGTGAGTGAGTGAGAGAGAGAGTGAGTGAGTGTGAGAGAGAGAGAGTGAGTGAGTGTGCGAGAGAGAGAGTGAGTGAGTGTGCGAGAGAGAGTGAGTGAGTGTGCGAGAGAGAGAGTGAGTGAGTGAGTGTGCGAGAGAGAGAGAGAGAGTGTATGTGTGTGAGAGAGAGAGTGAGTGAGTGTGAGAGAGAGTGAGTGTGTGAGAGAGAGAGAGAGAGTGTATGTGTGTGAGAGAGAGAGTGAGTGAGTGTGAGAGAGAGTGAGTGTGTGAGAGAGAGAGAGAGTGTATGAGAGAGTGACTGTATGTGTGTGCGAGAGAGAGAGTGACTGTATGTGTGTGCGAGAGAGAGAGTGAGTGAGTGTGCGAGAGAGAGAGTGAGTGAGTGAGTGTGCGAGAGAGAGAGTGAGTGAGTGAGTGTGAGAGAGAGAGTGAGTGAGTGTGAGAGAGAGAGAGTGAGTGAGTGTGAGAGAGAGAGAGTGAGTGAGTGTGAGAGAGAGAGAGTGAGTGAGTGTGAGAGAGAGAGTGAGTGAGTGTGCGAGAGAGAGAGTGAGTGAGTGTGCGAGAGAGAGAGTGAGTGAGTGTGAGAGAGAGAGTGAGTGAGTGTGAGAGAGAGAGAGTGAGTGAGTGTGCGAGAGAGAGAGTGAGTGAGTGTGCGAGAGAGAGAGAGAGACTGCAGCAGCAGGTCATGATCCACATGAGCTCCTGAAACTTTACAATTTTTTAACCTCTGGAGTGAAGCAAACCTAACAAAACGCATATCAAACCAAAGATAATAGCAAGAGGAATATTAAGAGAAACTCTTAATAATAATATTGAGGCAACTGGGAAACACCAAGGCAGTGCAATCAGGAGGAGAACTGGACAAAACAGAAGATACTGGAATCAATTCACATCCAAAAAACAGGCAAGACTGATTCTCCATCTACACTACATTTACTGTAAAAGACTGTTGCAAATTAGTGAACCAGAACTAAAGAAAAATAAGTTAATTCTGGGTCAAGTGAAATATATTGAATAATATAAAAATAGCATAAACAACTAGCATCAGTCTGACAGTGACAGTTGGAAAGTGACAGTTAGAGAAAATCAAATCAAAACAATGGAATGCAATGCAGGGGAGCCCCTCCCCACTCCATCACATACCCTCAGACTGTCAAGAATGCAAAGGACAAGAAAGCCTTTAAATACAGCCTGCTGAAGAACAACCCAGAGACTCTGATGGCAGATGTTTCACAAAAAGGGGACAGAGACATCATCACTAATCTGCTCCTCTACACAACAGACTGTAATATTTGGCACAAGATAATCTGTCAATATTACAAAAGTTATAGAAAATTAGGCATCTGTAATGGCAGACAAATTCAAATTTATGAAGAAAATGACACTAACAAGGCATTTCTAACTGTAAATATCTACCATAATGGAACCATAATGTTCCAGGGGACTGAAGCATGTCTCAGCTCTGTCCAGGCAAACTTTACCAGCCTAAAAGCTCTGGCAGATGCTGAGAAACCAACACAGGGAGCTGCAGGAGACAGTGAAGCCCAGAGCTCAAGGGAGGGGCGGAGCCTAACACTGATGACGGCGACTCACAGCTGGAGCAGTCTGTCACTCAGATCAGAAACAGTCTCTCCCTACAAGAGGTAGAGCTGGTGGAGCTCAGGGAACTAGCACTCTCCTATGCAACATCCAATGAGCTTCCAACACCTGGAAAATAAACTCAGTCACCTCACAGGAGACTTTGAAGCTAGTGTTAAGGAGTTAAGAGGAGAGATACAAAATCTGCAGCAGGACAGAGAGACCCTGAGTAAAGAACTGAAAACAGTCAGGGAGGTGCTGATGCTCAGAGAGGGAGAAATACAACGCCTGAGAGAACAGACAGAGCTCCTCACACACACCTGCAAGCAGCAGCAGCCCAGCTCTCCCACCAGCCAGACAGCAGCAGCAGCAGTCCACACTCCGACACCAAACTCCAGCTCTCCCAGCAGCCAGACAGCAGCAGCAGCAGCCCACACTATGACACCAACCTCCAGCTCTCCAGCAGCAACACCACCACCGATGTCACAGGCAGAAGCCTCTGAAGGCCCCCAAGAGCAAGAAAATGCCCTACTGAATACAGAAATCATAATTCTAATTGATTCAAATGGTAAATTCAGTAAATGAAAAACAGCTCTTTCCTGGCCACAAAACATTAAAACTCTGGTGCCCAAAAACAGATAATGCCCTACAACAACTGAACAAAGACAATCTGGGTGAACCTAGCCACATCATCATCCATGTGGGCACTGAATGACCTGAGGGCACAACAAGAGCGAGTGGCAGAATCAGTGACACGGGTGGCCATTAAAGCAACACAAACCTTCCCAACTTCAAAAGTAGTTATCTCCACCATCCTACCAAGATCAGACATCCATCCTCGCACCATACACAGAGTAAACACAGACATCTCATATAGATGTGCTGGAATGCCAAACGTTCACCTGGCACATCATCCCACACTGGACATCCACCACCTCCATGACCACGTCCACCTCCATAAAGACAGTGTTCATATGTTTGCAAAAACCCTTAAAGACGTGGCCTTGGGCCGAACCCCTGGCAGCCTTCCAAAGAACGCCAAAGCACCCACTACCCCTCAGCCAGCGAGACGGTTTATTCACGCAGCACCACAAAACATCGTCTCTCCACACTCAGCTGAGCCCTACACTACAACCCCTACCCAGAGACCTGCACCCTATCGCCAACTCACTGTACCTCCACCCCCCCGCCCTGGGCCTCGCCACCCACATCCTGCCCCCCTGCATCTGCATCCTGGACACCACCGCCCATGGCCTGGACCTCCACACCCTGCTCTCTACCACCATCAGCAATACCCTGCACCACAGGACCATTTCTCCTGGCACCACAACCACAGAAGACCCAGAGCAGCTCCAGCGAGGAACAGCATCTCAGCAGAACAACGGCCCAGTCCACATCCACACCCCCACCGCCCGAAAGCAACAGGAGCAGCTGAGTTATGCTGCAGCCCTGAAAGGACCAAGCCACACCAACCTAGTAGAGATTAAGGACCTTCTCAAACTTATATGCACACGCCTGGAACAGTAGTCGTGAGTAAAAGAGATGCATACGATATATTTAGAAAAAAATAAAATATATATGTATATATATATATATATGGGTATATGTATGTGTATGTATGTATGTGTGTATGTATATATATATGCATGTATATATATATATATATATATATAGAGTAGAGAGAGAGAGAGAGAGAGAGAGAGAGAGAGAGAGAGAGAGAGAGAGAGAGAGAGAGAGAAAAAAAAAAAAAAAAATCATAATTTGGTTTACACATGTATACTTTGATAATATGTTAGACATAGGTTTGTATTACTCTAGAGCTTTATTAAGATTGTAGAATTTTTAAACTTGACTAAATGAAATCATTGACGATTACAATGTGGAATATTCAGGGTATTAATTCATCCAGTTTTGGTAACAAAACCCAAAACTTAGATTTTAAGAAAAACATATCGAACATGGACATAATCATACTACAGGAAACTTGAGCAGAACTGATAAAGTCACTCTTTTGTCCCTCAGGATACTGTGAAACATCTCTGTCCTCTAGAAAGCATGAAAGAATCACACGTGGGAGAGATTCAGGGGCATCATAATCTGGCACAAACAAGAAATTGATAATTACATCCAAACAATTAAAAAGAAGAATCACACATCTGGCTCAAAATCAACAAGCACCTTCTCCAAACATCAAAAGACGTGTTCTTATGTGCTCTTTATATTCCTCCCCTGAATCTCCCTACTATAATGAGAACATCTTTGAGACCCTCCACAGCCAAATCAACCACTTCCAGGCCCAGGGAAGTGTGTTGATCTGTGGGGATCTAAATGCCAGAACAGGATCCCTACCCGACTACACTACAGAAAATGGGAATAACCATATTTTCGGACAAAACTTCCCACAAAACACCGTAAACTTCCCAAGGTTTAATTCCGATGCCCAAGTGAATAAAAACGGAAGCTTCTGATTGAGCTTCTGTCAAAGCCTCGGTCTGTACCTCGTCAATGGCAGGGTGAGAGGGATTCTCTAGGGAGGTACACCTACAGTTCATTTCATGGTTGCTCAACAGTAGATTACATGATCACAGATTTAGATCTATTCTCTTTCAGAGCATTCACGGTCAGACCACTAACACCCCTATCAGATCACAGCCAAATTACTGTGTATCTAAAAAGGACAAAACATTTGAACATAACTTCACAGCCCAGTAAGCTGTACAACATCAGAAAGAAATACAGATGGGCGTAAAACAGCACAGAAAAATATGTGACAGCAATGGACCACCCAAAAGTATGCGACTTATAAACAACTTCCTGTGCAGAGTTTATCCTCATGATGGAGATGGTGTAAATCTGGCCGTGGAGAACATCAATTATATATTTGATTATTTGGCAACTATATCTAACCTCAAATCCTCCAAGAAATACCATAAAACCAAACAAGAGAATGAAAAATGGTTTGATTTAGACTGTAAAACAATGAGGAAAAAATTAAGACAATTATCAAATGAAAAACACAGAAAACCAAACGATGCAGATCTATGCCATCAATATTGTGAGGAACTTAAACAGTATAAAAATACACTCAGAACAAAGAGAGAACAGTGCACGCAAAATCAGCTCAAAACTATTGAAGAATCGATACACTCAAACAGTTTCTGGGACAATTGGAATTCCCTGAATAAAAAACAACATGAACAAACAGCCATACAAAATGGAGACATCTGGAAAAATCACTTTGAACAACTTTATAGTGAAATAAAAATGAACCCAGAACAAACTCAAATATATGAAAAAAATATCAATATGGAACAAACAATTGGTAAATACCAAAACCCATTAGACTACCCCATCACAGAAAATGAACTGATTGACAAAATCCAGGCCCTAAAAATCAAAAAAGCAAACGGACCAGATGGCATCCTCAATGAAATGCTGAAGAACACACAGCACACATTAAGATTGGCCTTACTGAAACTGTTCAACTTGGTTCTGAGTGTTGGTCATTTCCCTGACACCTGGAATAGAGGACTCATAACGCCCATTTTCAAGAGTGGAGACAAATTAGATCCAAACAATTACAGAGGCATCTGTGTGAGCAGTAATCTGGGGAAGATGTTCTGCAGCATCATCAACACAAGACTCGTTCACTTCCTTACAGAGCACAATGTCCTGAGCAAAAGTCAGATTGGATTCTTACCAAATTTTAGAACATCAGACCATATCTTCACCCTACATACCCTGATTGACAAATACATCAACCAAAACAAAACCAAAATATTTGCTTGCTTCAGTAGATTTCCAGAAGGCCTTTGATTCAATTTGGCATGAAGGCCTTCTTTCTAAACTTTCAGAAATTGGTGTAGGGGCAAAACATACAACATCATAAAAACAATGTACTCAAACAATCAATGTGCAATTAAAATTGGCAATAAACAAACGGAGTTCTTCACTCAAGGGCGGGGTGTGAGACAGGGCTGCCCACTATCACCGACCCTCTTCAATATTTACATTAATGAATTGGCAAAACTCCTAGAACAATCCGCAGCTCCTGGCCTCACACTACATGACTCCAGTATAAAGTTCCTGCTGTATGCAGATGATCTGGTCCTGCTGTCTCCAACAGAAGAGGGTCTACAGCAGAACCTGGACCTCCTGCATCAGTTCTGTCAGACCTGGGCCCTGACCATTAACCCAACTAAAACAAAAGTACTAACATTCCAGAAAAGACCCAGATGTCAGGGAAAGAGACACAATTTCACCCTTGGTACGACCAAAATTGATCATACCACAAACTACACATACCTCGGGCTGAAATTCAGTGCAAACGGAAACCTCAACTTGGCCGTGAATGAACTGAAAGCGAAAGCAAGAAGGGCTTTCTATGCCATTAAAAAATCTATCCAATCTGAAATACCAATCAGAATCTGGCTCAAAATATTCCAGTCAGTCATTGAACCTATTGCACTATATGGCAGTGAAGTTTGGGGTCCTCTCCTAAATCAACAATTTGACAAATGGGACAAAAATCCGATTGAAGCCCTGCATACAGAGTTTTGTAAAAGCATTCTTCGGGTACAGAGAAACACACCTAATAATGCATGCAGGGCAGAATTAGGCCAATACCCTCTATTAATCCACATTGAGAAACGAGCCATCAAATTTTGGAAACATCTAAAACTGAGTGACCCCAACTCTTATCATTATAAAGCCCTTAAAAACCATGAAGTGAACGCTGAGAAGAGTCCCATCATCCAGCTGGTCCTGAGTCTCCACACACAGACTAACACGACTAACAATAATCAGCCTCAGGACACGGACACCCTCATCCACACAATCTGGCCCAACCAAATGATAAAAGCACAAAAAGAAAAGTACCGAACTTATTGGAATGAAACAACACAAAAACAAAGTAAACTACAATGTTATTTGACCC
>NC_068303.1:2220505-2223005 GCF_025860055.1 Xyrauchen texanus
GCACAAATTATCAACACAGAACAAGACAAGTACATCACCCATTGGACAAACACCATTCAAAACCAACACAAACTGGACTGTTATTCGGCACTAAATCGAGAGTACACTGTTGCGAACTACCTGAGCACCGTGAGTGATGTGAACCTCAGGAAAACCCTGACGATGTACAGACTCAGCGAGCACAGTCTGGCCGTGGAGACGGGCCGGCGCAGACAGACCTGGCTCTCCCGTGAGGACAGGCTATGCTCGCACTGCATCCTGGGAGTGACGGAGACCGAGCTGCACTTCCTCACAGAATGCCCAAAATATAAACGCATCAGAGACCACTATTACCCCAAAATTAATCAAATATTTCCCCAATTTAACACCTGTAATCCAACCCAAAAACTCCGTTTCATTCTTGGCGAAGAAGCCAAATGTTCAAATATAGCTGCAAAATTTGTTGCATCTTGCCACATCCTGAGGGACGACCAGAGACCAGCAAACATCCCATAAACACACACTCACAGCCCAACACACACTCACTCACAGCCGAACACACACTCACTCACAGCCCAACACACACTCACTCACAGCCCAACACACACTCACTCACAGCCCAACACACACTCACTCACAGCCCAACACACACTCACTCACAGCCCAACACACACTCACTCACAGCCCAACACACACTCACTCACAGCCCAACACACACTCACTCACAGCCCAACACACACTCACTCACAGCCCAACACACACTCACTCACAGCCCAACACACACTCACTCACAGCCCAACACACACTCACTCACAGCCGAACACACACTCACTCACAGCCGAACACACTGCATCAGACCTACACACATGTATATAATGTATATAATGTTCAATTCCAAGTTCACTGTTCCTTTGTGTTTTTTATATAGATTTCTAAATCCTTTTAATTTTATTTATTAATCTTTGTTTATTTTATTATTATTGTTTTATACTATCAGTATTATTATTTTGTGTACTAAATGTTCTAAATCATTTTCTATGTTGTTTTGATGCTTTGGCAATACAAAATGTATTTTTTTGTCATGCCAATAAAGCTTTCTGAATTGAATTGAATTGAGTGTGTGTGTGTGAGAGAGAGAGTGTGTGTGTGTGAGAGAGAGAGTGTGTGTGTGTGAGAGAGAGAGTGTGTGTGTGTGTGAGTGAGAGAGTGAGTGTGTGTGTGTGTGAGAGAGAGAGAGAGAGAGTGTGTGTGTGAGAGAGAGAGTGTGTGTGTGAGAGAGAGAGTGTGTGTGTGAGAGAGAGAGTGTGTGTGTGAGAGAGTGAGTGTGTGTGTGAGAGAGAGTGTGTGTGTGTGTGTGTGAGAGAGAGAGTGTGTGTGTGAGAGAGTGTGTGTGTGAGAGAGAGAGAGTGTGTGTGTGAGAGAGTGTGTGTGTGTGTGTGTGTGTGTGTGAGTGAGAGAGTGTGTGTGTGAGAGAGTGTGTGTGTGTGTGTGTGTGTGTGTGTGTGAGAGAGAGAAATTGATTATGTAAATATTGTAGATAATGACCACATCCTCAATGACACCACGTTTCATTCCTCATTGAATATCACACCGAGAAACAGCTACGATAATTCAGTGAACATTAATGGAAAACAAATGTTAAAACTCTGTAAAGGTTTAGGAATCTACATCATCAACGGCAGAACTCGTGGAGATACATTAGGTAGATTCACTTACTGCTCCAGATTAGGAGCCAGTGTGGTAGATTATTCAATAACAGATATTGACCCAAGCGTTATTAATGCCTTCACAGTCAGACCTCAGCTCCCGATCTCCGATCACTGCCAAACTGTGCTTTATCTGAAACCCCGTGTGAAATAACTAAAACCTCTCCACTTGAATCTGAAAAACTGTTTCCTCTGAAACCTAAACTTAAATGGAATCAATCCAACTCGGATCAATTCAAAGAAAATATGAACAGTCCTACTATATCAAAAATGCTGGATGAATTTATGTCCATTGATTTCACTTTAGATATTAATGGAATAAATTTAGCAACAAAAAACGTAAATTACATATTCAAAACATTGATAACTCTATCTAACATTAAACCATAAAGCAAACATAAAACGCATCAACAGAGAATGAGAAAGGATGTCTGGTTCGATGATGAATGTGCCGGTCTCAGAAAAGAACTGAGGAGACTCTCTAACAAAAAGCACAAAGATCCGTCCAGCCAGACAGTACGGCTCTCTTATTCAGACTGTCTGCAAAATTACAAAAGAATTTTGAGGAACAAAAGAGAAAAATATTTTAAAGCCAAAATCGATGAAATTGATGATTCGGTAGATCAAAATACTTTCTGGAACCTTTATAAAAAACTAGAAAAACCCAAACTAGAGATGTCACTCCAGAATGGCACAATTTGGAAATCTTACTTTGAAAATTTGTATCGAAAAATTGCACCAGCTGACCTTAACCAACCTCAGAGTAAAATAAAGAAAACATTAGAAGACTTGGAGAAAACAATTAAGAATTATCA
>NC_068303.1:2230505-2397763 GCF_025860055.1 Xyrauchen texanus
GCACGTTTTTAACATGTTTTAGCACTTCGCTAGGCGATGCTATTATGTGTTAGCATGATGCTAGCACGTTTTTAGCATGTTTTAGCACTTCGCTAGGCGATGCTATTATGTGTTAGCATGATGCTAGCACGTTTTTAGCATGTTTTAGCACTTCGCTAGGTGATGCTATTATGTGTTAGCATGATGCTAGCACGTTTTTAGCATGTTTTAACACTTGGTTAGGCGATGTTAACATGTGTTAGCCTGATGCTAGCACGTTTTTTGCATGTTTTAGCAATTGGTTAGGCGATGCTAACACGTTTTTAGCATGATGCTAACACGTTTTTAGCATGTTTTAACACTTGGTTAGGCGATGCTAACATGTGTTAGCCTGATGCTAGCACGTTTTTAGCATGTTTTAGCACTTGGTTAGGCGATGCTAACATGTGTTAGCCTGATGCTAGCAGGTTTTTAGCATGTTTTAGCACTTCGCTAGGCGATGCTAGCATGTGTTAGCTCTCTGACTGGGGGACCCCGAGGCGTTCCCAGGCCAGTGTGGAGATGTAATCCCTCCACCTAGTCCTGGGTCTTCCCCAAGGCCTCCTCACAGCTGGACGTGCCTGAAACACCTCCCTAGGGAGGCGGCCAGGGGGCATCCTTACCAGATGCCCAAACCACCTCAACTGACTCCTTTCGACGCAAAGGAGCAGCGGCTCTACTCCGAGCTCCTCACGGATGACTGAGCTCCTCACCCTATCTCTAAGGGAGAAGCCCGCCACCCTTCTGAGGAAGCCCATTTCGGCCGCTTGTACTCGCAACCTAGTTCTTTCGGTCATGACCCATATAGTGTGCGGTCACAAAAGGTCAACAAGTGTTAAATGAACTATATCTTCAAATGTAACTTTCACAATTAAACCAACCCTGAGAAACATTCCCTCGAGTTAAAAGTGTGACAACTAGCCTCAATCTACTCGACGTTCCCGTTAACCCTTATGTTAAGTCATATGTTGTTATAAAGCTAATTTTTGCACATACGTGTCTGCACTAGGAGATCACAGAGCTCCAGCATCAGTTCATGACTGGGAACCAAAGAGTGCAGAATCTGGAACAACACAAACAGATTGATTTTAATGGGAAATGTTCAATATTCCGTAAGTAATTCCTTAGAAGAACCGTTTATTGCTTCATACCCGTAACGAGCTGATGAGTTTAGATTGCGGGGCTTTGTGTCTCTTCAGGAACTGGTACAGGTAGATGTGAGCGTTCGGGTTGGATGGGAAATCGGTGTTGTAGGCGTAATTCTGCAGGACCTTCAAAGCTTCGTCCTCTTTGTGGTAAAACTCCAGCATCTGCAGCGGAGAGCAACATGAAGTCAGCAAAGCGGCATCAATCACAAACAGAAAGCTTCGAGATGAAGTCTCACAGAAATGTAACTTAAGACGAACGGATCCCAGATTCCAGGCTGTCTGATGATCTCCCGCAGCGTCACTGAAGCTTGTCTGAAGTAGCTGTGCATCTCATGATTATCGCTCACATCCTCTGAAATAACAGAGAAAGATGAACGTTTACACCGGTGTCAAGGTCAGGTGATCCGGTCACAAACATCCAGGCGAGACTACGTATATTTACACGAGTGTTATCTGCGCCCCATGTGACCACTTGTGTTTGGCTTTTATAACTATAAACGCTGTAAACCAGAGACACTCGATGCAACCATCTCTTGAGTCACAATAGAAATGTGATATATATTATGTTTAAAACTATTTAAATATTATAAATGATCTTTATTTGGGGGACTTTTGAGCTTAGTCTGAAATTTGATATTACTTCATATTAAATATCATTATTTCACCAGGATCTTTTTTTTTTTTTTTTAAATAATTGATTATTATTATGTGAAATAATTATTTGAATAAATTGTAAAAAAAAAAAAAAAAATGGATTGGACTGCACACCCATGATACAAAAATTATCAAAAAAAAAGAAAGGAAAAAAATTATATAAATAAATAATGAAATTAAATATTATTTCAAATAATAATGATAATAAAAAAATAAAAATAAAACCATAAAATGATTTATACAGACTGGAAACCCAGTTTAAAACTACAATCACACAAAAAGTGAAAGAATAAAATAATGACATTAAATAATATAATTTTTTTCACATAATTATATTAATAAACAACAAAAACATAATTATTTATTTTTTCTATTTATAATAGAATAAACGTATACTATATGAAATAGTTTAATTATTTCATATTCACATAATTATATTAATAAATAAAAAACAAAATCATAATAATTTATTTTTTCTATTTACAATAGAATAAAAATATATTATATTAAATAGTTTCATTATTTAATATTCATATAATTATATTAATTAATAAAAACAAAATCATAATAATTTATTTTTTCTATTTATAATATTATAAAGAATACAAATGTATCAAATTATATAGTTTCGATATTCATATTATTATATTAATAAATAAACAAAATCATAATTATGTATTTTTTATTTATAATAGAATAAAAATATATTATATTGTTTAATTCTTTCATATTCACATAATTATATTAATTAATAAAAACTAAATCATAATTATTTATTTTATCTATTTATGATAGAATAAAGAATAAAAATTGTCACATAATAATTTTTAATAAATAAAAAACAACAATAATATTATTTCACATAATAATATTAATAAAAAAATAACCATATTTTTTTCTCTCATTTAAAACAATATTATCACACAATAAAATGATTATAAAATAAAATAGAGAATAAAAATATTTCATTACACAAATTCACAATTATATGAATAAAAAACAAAATAAAAAAATTGTTTCACATAATAATATTAATTAAAACATGAATTAACATTATAACACAAAAAAAATGAATAATAAAAATGCAATAACTAAAAAGTATTATGTTTATTAGTTATTTAATATAATAATGATATTAATAAATAATAAAAAAAAGATACAACTAATATAGGATTTGATACTCATTTAAAAAAAGTGTTCAGGAAAGTGTTACAAATGCAAATATACGAGTCTTACTCTAACAGGGATGACTTCAAACAACAAAATTAAAGAAATTACTGAAGTAAACGGGTGCTAAAATATGACCACCAAAGAATCGAATATAATCTGATGTAGAGATGGTCTGGGTCAGGATTAAATATCCTCCTACCTGCTTCTGATCCTGTGGGTCTCTTGTCACACCAGATTAAGTAATCGAGAAAGCCGCAGTAGGCGCGGATGAATTTCGTTTCCAGGGGCTGAGCGGCCGACTGCTTCCCGTATCTCCAGCTCTCTGCGATGGACAGCTCTCGTTTGGCTTCATCAAACTGTCCGTTCAGCAGAAGATGAAACACGTGCTCCAAACAGATCTGTGACATCCACATGAGGAGGCCGTCAGTGTGCCGTTATACATTGGAAACGTGAGAATGGGAGGGGCAAGACCTTCCTAAATCTCTACAGTCTGGAGGTTTGGTTTGTCTTTATATTATTGCACACAGAAAATCAGTTGTCCAGTTGAATTCATACCTTAGCGTAGTTTCGGACCCCCGAGTTTTTGGTCTGGTTATATAAAGCATTGAAATCTACAGCGGTGGCATTAGGGAGATGATGCAGAATTTCTGTGCCAAGTCTCCAAATGATCTGTTGGACAGAATTATGTAGAGTTTGATAAACACAGTGCTGACAATTGCATTTATCTACATACAAAGTACTTAAAAACACTTGCACTGTATAAAGAATGGCATCAAAAAGCCTTTAAGGACCATTAAGATTTTTGCAATATACTGTTGTATCACCTTCATTACTCAAGACTGATGAGTTTCTAGAGAAAGCCGTTTCTTAATTTGCCATTTTTGTGATCTGGTTTCTGATTTTGGGGTGAAATGTTCCCGAAATATGTGCCATATGTACCTCACATGCCATTGTTTGTCTGCTGACAGTGGTGTCCTCCAGTGTCTGAGTGTAAGAGGAGAAATATTCTGCCGCTTCCTGCCAGCGATGATGCAACATTGCATCTCTGATCATCTTCAAACAATTTCTGGTGGATTTATGGAAGCCAGTTTCTCTGGATCGACCTGAAAATTAAACATTTATTCGAGCCACCTTAAAAGGACAGCTCACCCAAAAAGGAAAACACTTGTCACTGTTTACTCACCCTCAAGTCATTCCAAACTCACACTTTTATGTGGAACACAAAAGGAGGTGTCTAGCACCTCAATCACCATTCATTGCATTTTTTTCCCCCTTCCATACAATGAATAGTGAGTGGCTCAGCATCACATCTTCTTTTGTGTTTCACCGAAGAAAGATTTGGAACGACATGAGGGTGAGTAAATGATGAGAGAATTATCATTTCCTGAGAAATCTTCTTTTAAGTGACTGAATTCATCCCTTTAACCAAAACATACAAATTAGTACATTACCTTTGTATTTTGGAGGTATGTGAAGGTGAATTGGTTCTTTAATCAGCCCCTGATTTGGCGCTTCTTCCTCTGGAGACTCCAAATCTGCCGCTGGAATATTCAATTCAGCCTCAAAATCATCCATAGCTCACTGTTTTTCAACGAGTCCTTCTTGAGAGTCAATTAGAGTAAATAATAAACAATATAATCAACAACAGAAGGACATTTAAGTGTGTGAGAACACATGGACGGGCGTAAACTTCCTTCCTCACGCAACACAGCGGTGGTCAGAGCAGCGTCACCGGCTCACAGCGCCACCGGCCGTATGGGAGACGCACAACACGCAGACTGTGATTACCTGAGCAGAATTTACCTGCTCGATGATAAGAGAAGTCGCACTCTCTCTGTCTGTGATTTCGAGGAATACACAGCTGTATAATTTTCAAATATATGTGAAAACACCTCTCAAGTAAAATGAATATGTTAGAAGAATTAGAAGAGTCTGTTTTCAGTGATGAAGCATTATATGTCCTTTAATGTTTGGTCCTTCAGTTGTGAATGTTGCCTTAACATGATTTGTGATGGTATTTATTTTCATTTATTTATTTATATTAATATTTATTTTACTGTTTAAAGGAAATGACAGGACCAGGGCAGAGTCCATCCTCTACAGTCTCCTCTCTCAACAATTGCAGACAGCCAAGAAATATACTGTATTCCCTGAGAGCTGAATTTTACGGAAACCCTGAACCGAATGGTGAAATATATATATATATATATATATATATATATATATATATATATATATTTCTCTTCAAAAATTCTTTTTTCTCTCTTCTAATTTTTCTCTCTCTTCACAAACATGAATGCGGTACCAACCTTGGCCACCAGGTGCCATTATCAGTAAACATGTGATCTTATGCTTTTAACGCTTTCTCTGTTGCTGTATGTCATGTGCAGACTTTCATGGTGAAATTTAATTATAATATATTTTAATATAACAAGTTATCTATGCTTTTGAAACACACTGTCTACTGCAGAAGTGAAGAGTTCCAGATGAAGAATGTCAAATAAATATCAATACAATATGTAAAACATTTCATTTTGATAAACTGGGTGGAAAATATATTAATATGATACAATTATATTTAATTATCTCTTTCAATCTCATAAAGTATTTCCTGTTATATCTCCATTGCAGTATAAATAGTGAATATGATATAAAATAAACCAGCTGTTCCAGCAATAACACACGCAAAACAAAGATAAGTTTGGTAGAAAAGCCTTTATTTAGTTTACATGTAAACATTTATTTTCTCTTTTCTTTAAATTCTTAATTTACAATGTCTGAGAGAAAAAGCTCTTTTGGATTGAACAGTTGATGTTTTTCAAATATGATCATTAACCTCATGTAATAATGTACCTCATGAATAAAAAACAATAAAATGCTAATAAATAAATTTTTATTTTTATTAACAATAGTATATTATTGTTATTATTGTTGTTCTAATTATATATTAATAATATGAATGTATTTATTAATAATACTACTAATCATATATAAAATAATAATATATTTTGTAATAATAAAAATAACACTATTATATTGTTATTATTAATATTATTATCTTTAAAAAAAGGGGCAAAAAAAGCTTTTATTATGCATGGTACAGATGTGACATCTTCATTTTTATGCACCATAAAGGGGTTGTTTTTATCATCATACCTCTTCACCTCTCATCGTTGTTTCGAGTCTCCAGATCCTGCTGAGATGTTATTTGATGCAGCTATCTCTTTAAGTGCTCTGTAACATGACTCCAGTCTTTTCTCCTCCTCACTGAAGCAGCTCAGCTCGCCTCTCAGGACTGCTGACGTGTCGGCTGCACGCTCTACAGTCAAACGCTGCCAGCATGGCTACACTAAATCCATATTTCTATGTTTTTACTCTGTTTCTTCATGCATGTGTTTGTAAATCCAGCGCGGAGCGGCGCTTCTCCGACTTCAAAAGCTGCGCCGATGAGGAATGTAGCAGTGAGTATCACACGCTGGAACTTTGTATCAGGATGCTGATCATAGAACTTTAGTGCGTTTGACGTCACAAAGGCCGCATCGCCGTTACATTGGAACGTGTAACTTTGTAACATTCAGTAACAATAGAATGACACATTAAACGAGTTTTTATATATCAAGTAGAGTGTAAATATGTTGAGCTGCGTCATTGAAGATCCTGTTTGTTGATGTTATGCTCAGAGTTTAGCCAACGAAGCTAACAGCATGAAGAGCGCTATGAATAAAATCATGCTGGTTAACAAGCTTGAAAAGACCCGGGCTGTGTTATGTTCTTAATGACTTCTAATCTTAGGTTGTCACAAGTAATGTTGAATATAAGGCCTTGTTTGCCTTCTATTTTTAATTTCGCCGGCTTGACAACAGACCCCTTGGCTTTGGTTGGTAGGTAAGGTCGTTTTAAACTAACATCCTGTCTTAATGATATGGTACTTATATGCCTTTGAAACATATTAGAGTGTATTTACAGATCAGGACTGTCATATAGTTGTGCATGTTGACATAGTCCTGCTAAATGACTAAACGTAATGTAAATGTATTGACCATATTCAATACTGGCAACCTGTTAGACATGCACTGTATCCTGTAACAGTATCCTGGTGTGGCTGTTGTGATATTAATAAACAAACAAAACAAAAGAAAATGCATTTAAAAATACAATATTCAACACATAGACTTTCTTCATGCAACTTTATTGAGCGGATCTTATGAAAACTGTCAAGAACATGTCAAGGTAATATCTCGCCCCCAAATTAAAAGAAAGAATTTATATTTTATATACTAAATTATATTTTGCATAATACAAAATGAGCCATTAAGAAATGTTACATTGTGATGTTATTTTAATGACAATTAAACACATTTCATTAAAACTCTCATTACTGTAATGCAACAAATTAATTCTTATAACTGTGATGCACAACAATAACATATTTAAATGGTTTATTTTGCTAATTATTATACATTATGACTGTATTTGTTGTACTATATATACATATGAGAATCACCATTGAGCATAATGGGAATAAGTAATGTTTTAAAACATTATGGTAGCAGAATTTGGGCTGAAAATATAGTCATAGTGCAAAATATCTTAATGGTCCTAAAATAGGATTTCCTTTAAGCAAATTATAATGATTTCATCAAGCTTCTATATTCACATTAGATATAATTTTAACCTCCAGAAACCCGCTGTAGCAGAATTGCAGCATTTGTTGAACCTTTTAAGCTTTGTTTTTGCGACAAAGCAATCAAAAGTTGTAGCATTTATAAAAATAATTTATCATAGTGTCCAAAAACATCTCCAAACAAATAAAACCTATTGTAAATAAGAACTAATTATTTATTTAATTATTTGCATAGCATGCAGACATGATTTTACTCATGAGATTTCACAGAACGAGTTTCATTCTGTGCCATTTGAGGCATCATTGTGCACGTTTACATGCACACCAATACACCGATTACTTCCAAAAATCAGCTTATTTAAAATATCTGATAAACCAAGAAAACCGTGTTTACATGAGATTTGAAGTAATTGTGTTATTCGCTGCTTTTGATGTCAAACCGTGAAGAGACATGCGCTCAACACATCGGATAAGCTGGTGAGAACACCGGTAAAGGTGTTTACATGCCACGTGAAATCAGCACAATGGGCATTTTTTTTCCCCCTAATACTTTTATGACCTTAGTCACGTATATGGATGTTGTTTATTGCTTTTACATGATCACGCACATTGTCGGTTTATTAAGCATAATCGATGTAAGAACGTGCATGTAAATGTGCTTATTGAGTCTGTGTCGTGTATTTGGCGCCATCTCCTGGTGGTCATATGTAACATTGTGCTTCATGTGGATTATCTAATGATCTATACATCTGATTATCTTGTGTGTGGACTCATTTTAAAGATAATCACTGACTCTAAATAATCATATGTGATGTTTTATGTTCCATTTATTTTGTGAGGTTATAAACGAAAACGTGGCATATAGGCAACACCAACATAATTGTTAAAGACATATATTGAGCTGTTACTCGCTATATTATCGTCTGTGAGTAAAACAAATACGCTGGTTGTATTTTACTCTTAAAGAGCTTTCCAACAACATATGACACATGATTAGATGAGTTTGATGCTTATACTGATTGCAATATTATGTACAGTGCAATTATCAAAATGAAACACTTCTAATTTGTCTGCAAATTTCAAATCACGTGTTCAGTTTTGGTCATAAGATCTACATGCATTATAAAGTAGAGCTTCTAAGCTTTCAAACGACACCTGTTATGTGTTGGTCGAGACTGTAGTTATTAATATTTTGCCTTTTTTTTTTCTTGCGGGCCCATCCGAGCTTAAAGGGTTAAAGCGATTCCATTATATCCATTCTTAATAGACATATTATTATTTGAATTATACCACAAGAACAACAGTTTTGGTAGGAAAGAATGCATATTGAGTTCTCAGTGGCATCCTAAAAACACTTTCAAGGGGCAAAAAAGTAAATATATCAACGCTAGTGTCTCCGAGGGTTATATAGAGGTGAAAAGTCACATTTTGAGGGTAAAATCCGGGGGTTCGTAATGTATTTCATGCAGAAGATCTTACCTTGTAGTTTTCATCCTAACATGTTTTCTTGTTTCTTGTTAGTGCTGCTCGGCAGAGGGAAAGCCGTGAGGGATTTCACAGGGCCGGACTGTCGGTTTCTCTCTTTCAAGAAAGGAGAGACGATTTATGTATATTATAAACTCTCAGGACAGAGGTCGGATGTGTGGGCTGGAACTGTAAGTACACGGTTAATGATTGATTGGTTGGTTGTTTTGTTGGTTTATGGGTGTTGTTGGTGATGACTTGTGAGATATCAGTTTGCATGCAAGCATATGTAGTTATTTGAACATTGCAAACAGTCTGTGTCATACCAATTCCCAGAGTACACTTACTTATTCAGTTGGGCAACAGATCATGCATGTGTCTTAAAGGGACAGTTCACACTAAAATGAAAACTCTTGTCATCATTTACTCACACTTATGTTGTTCCAAACCTATCTGACTTTTAAACGGGTAACAAAATATGAAGTTACAACCCAGAGAAAAATGCTTTGAGTTCAAATGCAATGCTATATGATGCATATATCTAAAAATAATCTGGTAGAAAATAGAGGAAGACCAATAAATCGGTGTAAAACAGTTAAAGGATGGGCAAGGAGGAGGCGAGAACCGGCTTGTCAACATAAATGATAATTTAATAAGAAATTTAAAACACAACATAAACAAACACACACACGACGGACATGCCCGTAATTCTCTCTCTCTCGAACAATCGTCACCGGCCGCCTTTATCCCTCGCGCGCCTCATCAGGCCGATTGGGGACCGGGCGCGCGATATTCCGACCCGGCCCCGCCCCCCTCCGCTCCACATTCCTCCCGGCGTTATCTCAGGCCGGGGTGCCACCGGCATGATTTACACCCCCCCCCTATCCCTGGGGCGGGGTGTATCTCGCGTGGTCATCCCCGCCTTCCTCGCCCTGGGAGGAGACAGAAGGGGACAAACAACAACAAAATAGGCGAGGGAAAAGGCCAACACGGTGCGAAAGGGAGAGAGAGAGGAGAGAGAGAAAAAGCTCACTCACCGGTTCTCTGATGTACCGTCGCGTGGTCCTCGAGCACTCCTCCACACTCAGGCGGACGACAGCCGCTCCAACCCCGGGCGAACCGGAGTGAAACCATCGACCCCCAGCGGGCAGAACGCGCCTACGCGTTCTGAACGCGCCTCCGACCCGGCCCCGCCCCCCTCCGCTCCACAATCGGTTTTACCGATTATTCGGTGGAGATATTAGCTTTTTTGAAACTATCGTATCGTCACAGATCTGTCGATAGTTGCTCAATAATGTGATGCTTTGGTGCATTTTTGGAGAGGTGCACGTAGACTATCCCAAAACCACCATATATGCCTATGTAAATCACATGGGGAACACTTAAATTACACATTTCTTCTGGAGTTAACCCAAAAATCATAACTTGAATACTTGAATAATGGAAAATGTACTAATTTAACATGTTATTTTTTTTTTCTTCCTTTGTTTGCATAGGTTGGAAACCACTTTGGTTATTTCCCTAAAGACTTTCTTAATTTAAATCATATATATACTGAAATTGAATTTGAGGTGCCTGCAGCGGTAAGTTAGTCCTGTTAACATTTACTGATGTCTGGCCATCTTTACCGTGACCTTTGTTTGGCATTTTAAAAAGTAATGTGGATCTTTCTTTTTTTCCTTTTAGGAAACAGATTTTGTTTGTTTTGATACGGGACTTGATAAATTTAAAAGCTATGATATTGATTTGCTTTTAGGCAAATCGTTGTTAATAGAACATGAGAATTTAACAGAGGAATCGGATGAAACGGCTCCGAGTGATGCTGTTGTCTCACAGCTGCCCTTCGAATCAGAATCAGCAAGTTCAGATTCTACAATACATCAGGAAACAGATTCAGAATCAACAACAGGTCTTGAAATAGATTCAGAAGATTCAGAATCAAAAACGCTTCTTGAAACTGATTCACTAGATTCAGAATCAACAACAAATCCTGAAATAGATTCAGAAGATTCAGAATCAAAAATGCTTCTTGAAACTGATTCAGTAGATTCAGAATCAACAACAAATCTTGAAATAGATTCAGAAGATTTAGAATCAAAAAAGGTTCTTGAAACTGATTCACTAGATTCAGAATCAACAACAAATCCTGAAATAGATTCATTAGATTCAGAATCAAAAGCGCTTCTTGAAACTGATTCAGAAGATTCAGAATCAAAAACGCTTCTTGAAAATGATTCACTAGATTCAGAATCAACAACAAATCTTGAAACTGATTCACTAGATTCAATATCAACAACAAATCTTGAAACTGATTCAGAAGATTCAGAATCAACAACAAATCCTGAAACAGATTCACTAGATTCAGAATCAAAAACGCTTCTTGAAACTGATTCAGAAGATTCAGAATCAACAACAAATAATGAAACAGATTCAGAATCAACAACAAATCCTGAAACAGATTCACTAGATTCAGAATCAAAAACGCTTCTTGAAACTGATTCACTAGATTCAGAATCAACAACAAATCCTGAAACTGATTCACTAGATTCAAAATCAACAACAAATCCTGAAACTGATTCACTAGATTCAAAATCAACAACAAATCCTGAAACTGATTCACTAGATTCAGAATCAAAAACGCTTCTTGAAACTGATTCACTAGATTCAGAATCAAAAACGCTTCTTGATACTGATTCAGTAGATTCAGAATCAAAAACGCTTCTTGAAACTGATTCAGTAGATTCAGAATCAAAAACGCTTCTTGAAACTGATTCACTAGATTCAGAATCAACAACAAATCCTGAAACTGATTCAGTAGATTCAAAATCAACAACAAATCCTGAAACTGATTCACTAGATTCAAAATCAACAACAAATCCTGAAACTGATTCACTAGATTCAAAATCAACAACAAATCCTGAAACTGATTCACTAGATTCAAAATCAACAACAAATCTTGAAACTGATTCACTAGATTCGGAATCAAAAACGCTTCTTGAAACTGATTCATTAGATTCGGAATCAAAAACGCTTCTTGAAACTGATTCACTAGATTCAATATCAACAACAAATCCTGAAACTGATTCACTAGATTCAGAATCAACAACAAATCCTGAAACTGATTCACTAGATTCAGAATCAACAACAAATCCTGAAACTGATTCACTAGATTCAAAATCAACAACAAATCCTGAAACTGATTCACTAGATTCAATATCAACAACAAATCCTGAAACTGATTCACTAGATTCAAAATCAACAACAAATCTTGAAACTGATTCAGTAGATTTGGAATCAAAAACGCTTCTTGAAACTGATTCAGAATCAACAACAAATCCTGAAACTGATTCACTAGATTCAAAATCAACAACAAATCCTGAAACTGATTCACTAGATTCAAAATCAACAACAAATCCTGAAACTGAGAGATTACTTTCACAATCTATGGATGAGGAATCTAATAGCCTTCAACCAAAGATAAAAGATGTCTCACCGGAACCAATATTGGAATCTACAGATGCAGTACAGAAAGATCCAGAACCAAAAGCTGTTCAGCTTGTAGAGGTCCCGGAAGAGCAGACTGAATATGCACTACACCAGGAGTCAGAGGTCACCTTAGAAGATGTACAACCAGAACTATCGGATGTACAAGATATTGATTATTCTGAGATTTTGCACAAGCAGAGACACTCTCAGAGACCGTTTGGTACAACTGGACAGGAAGTCCCACATTTTGAGCCTCAAGAACCGATGAAGCCTCCAATTGAAGCCCAAACTGCTGGTTCAGAGGTAGTCAGTGAAGAACCTGCCAAAGCCGAGCAAACTTATAAGGGTATACCACTACAACCACCAGATAAAACACTGAAAGAAGTTGAGGACACCAAGAATAAGAACATGCGGTCAACCTTTAAGGATATTTCTAAAACGGTGCATGAAGGTGAAACTCAAAAGACTGGATCTCTTGAAGGAGTCGCCAAAGAGGACATGGAGGCGTTACTTGGGGAACCAAACTCCGACACGCATGTCAAAGACTTCGCTAGTCCCAAAGTCTTGAGTGAAGAAACTGACTCTGACGAACTGGCAGTTGAATACACTGATCCTGAGAAGGTCGTTTCAATCAAGACTGAAGAATTGCACGAAAGTCTGCAGACTGCATCCGACGATCAGATTGAGAATGTGAGGAACGAGCTTTTGAATCTATTAGGAAACACCTTGCGATCAGAGAAGCAAATTCACAGAGAAGAGGAACCTCAAGATCAAGACGAGACAGAAGATGATGAAGCGCTTTTGGAGGATGAGAATGCTCTTTTATCTTCCAAACCCCAACTTATAGATGTCGTACAGGACTCCAAGGAGAACGAACAACCTGAAATTCATGGCGAAGCCGATATATCGGAAGTATCTGAACAAAACGACAGCGTCTCGGAACCAAGTGGGTTACCAAGCGTGACTCGAGAAGAAGACCGTGAGTCCATGGAAGAAGATGGATCCCATCGCAAACTCGAGGTACCTTTTCCTCGCGAGGAGCCCGTGTACAGCGATAGCATTCTTAGACTCACAATTTTACGAGATCACTTGAGGGACGATGATATGGAGCGTATACAGAAGTATCTCGGGCTGAAAAACCTGTTCAAAATCGAAGCCATGTTTTCTGACCTGGATCAAGAGATGAAGTCCGCCAGGCAGTTGCAGACAGACACGGAGAATGTCGAGAACACGCTTGATCAGATCATGGAGGCCTCGGAGAACTCCATTCTAGACGAGACCGAAGAAATGCTTAACGAAAGAGAGCGGAAAGCTCTGAAACCTGGGCAGCTGAAGGAACCGGGAATGTATGATGTAGAGGCTGCCATCTTGGATGGCTTTCAGGAGATTGTGTTCTCTTTACGACAGAAATATTCTGCCGCCAGTGACAGTGTACCATTGGTTGAAGATGGACAGCCTACCTCTGAAATAGGTGAGAAACATGACCCTCGCTTTCGTTGTTCGTTTGCCCTTTTATAGGGATAGTATACATGGTATATGGTCTGCACTTATATAGCGCCTTTTTAAGCATTAACGGTATTCAAACACCGTTGAGACACACTGTGACTCATTCACCCATACATTCATACACCAATGGTGGCAGAGCTGCCATGCAAGGTGCTAGCCTGCCATTGGGAGCAACTTGGGGTTCAGTGTCTTGCCCAAGGACACTTCGGCATGTGGAGTCGTGTGGGCCGGGATTTGAACCACCAACCCTGCCTGGCCGACCCGCTCTACCAACTGAGCCACAGCCGCCCCCTTTTTCTACCCAAAAACAAAAGAATATTAGCCAAATTTACCATTCGCGTTCATGGTATGGAGAGAAGATGCAATGAAAGTGAATGGCGACTACAATGTGGGTGATATGGCTGAAAAAATGTGTCCCTCCTTTAAAAAAAAAGCAAAAATCGAGGTTCCAGTGAGGCACTTGTGAAGTGAATGGGGCCAACCAGTAAACGTTAAATTACTCTGTTTCAGATTTTAACTTAATTACTAATACAAACTGAAATCGAATGTATTATTTACTGAATATGTTCACTGACCGTTGATCTCCTGTGTGCGTTCATGAGCAACAGTTCACTCGGCATGCTCGCGACATTCGGGCGTTCAAGCGAAAACGTGTTTTGTTTATCTAAAACAGGTCCGCTACAGCGATGGACAACACAGCAGCACACACAACAGAAAACAGAACTTGCTAAACATGTCTGAAGAGTTTGTAGTCGAAGAATTGATGCACTTCTATGCCCAGCCTTATTATTATATATTTTTGGACTGGTGCCAGTTCACAGTGGACGGAGTTACCCGTGCGATGCTGAAAATAGAAAACAAGCGATCGATAGAATGTACCATCGCTCGTCGCGGCTGGTTAGGACGAAAACTCTGATTACCGTAGAAAATATACCTTTTATTGTGTGCCGTTTACCGTCAGGTTAGGACACAGTGTGACTGTGGCTGCCTGTTGCCTCCTTTGTTTATGTTCGATTTCAGAGTACTCCGTTTAAAATAATAAGGCTGGGCATAGAAGTGCATCATTTCTTTGACTACAAACTTCAAACATGTTTAGGAAGTTCTGTTTTCTGTTTTGTGAGCTGCTGTGTTGTGTTCTGTTGTCACTATCGCCGTAGCGGACCTGTTTTTAGATAAACAAAACTAGTTTTCTCTTAAACGCCCCAATGTGGCGAGCGCGCTGCATGAACACATGTTGATCGTATGGCAAACAATTTGATGTTTCAGTACTGATCTTGGTATACTTCTCTCCAGATGAACAAAATGACTCTGAAGAGGCGAAGGATTTGGTCGATGACGTCGAAAAGATCGAATCGCCTGAAAGTCCGGAGATCCACAAGGAGCAGAATGAATCTGAATTGACTCTGAATTCGGAATTAAATGTGAACGCTGAAGATTTGCCGCGCAGTAAAGAAATGGGACTCGAGGAGGATGGCGGTCATTTTAACCGAAATGAAGATGCCCAAAATGGTTTCAAAGATGCTGAGGAGATTCAAAAGGGGCCTCATGCCATTTTGGAGAATCAAGTGGACATTGGATTTCACTTTGAAATGGACCAATCTTCAGGTTTGTGAATTTTGTATTTTCTTAAATGTGCTATAAAATTGAGGGGGGTCTGGGTATCTCGGCAAGTATTGACGCTGACTACCATCCCTGGAGTCGCGAGTTTGAATCCAGGGCGTGCTGAGTGACTCCAGCCAGGTCTCCTAAGCAACCAAATTGACACGGTTGCTAGGGAGGGTAGAGTCACATGGGGTAACCACCTCGTGGTACGCTCTCGGTGGGGCACGTGTAGAGTTGTGTGTGGACGCTGCGGGAAATAGCGGGAAACTTCCACACGTGCTACGCCTCTGCGTAACGCGCTCAACAAGCCACGTAATAAGATGCATGGATTGGCGGTCTCAGACGTGGAGGCAACTGAGATTTGTCCTCCGCCACCCGGATTGAGTGACTACGCCACCAGGAGGACTTGGAGCGCATTGGAAATTGGGCGTTCCAAATTGGGAAGAAAAAAAAATGCTATAAAATTGAATATTTACATTTTATTTAATAATGCAGTTAATAACTTTTGCTTTTGAAATTACCTTTTCGACTGATGTCAATGGAAGTCAAAAATGAAGTGCTGTCCTACTTTTTATTGTTATAATAAATATACTTCACTCTGAATTGTGCCACATTATGGAAGTGAAAATGGATGGGGTTTAATTTTGACTTGGACAATTTTAAAACCGTTGTATTTTCACCAGGTTCACTGGAGACCCCAAGTGTCTCTGACTTCCATGACACTGAAGCAAACGATGACGTCATCGGCACATCGACCTCAGATGAACTTTGGGGCTTGATGCTTCTTGTCAAAGAGTATCTTGGAGTGTACGCAGAAGTTGTGAGTAAAACATCATATCTTATATCACATTAATGTGCTGAGCCTTTTATTAATGGGATTTGTTAGAACCCCCTAGATGTGATGTAATCATCGCAAAGGGGAGGATCTCCGGTTTCTTCAATGAGGGTGTTGCTTGAACTGAACATTAGACTGAATGTCTATGGACGAGCACATCTGTGAGGGCTAAAATGTGTTAGAGCGTTTATCATAAGATTATAAACACATACAATATATATGAATATTTGGAGTCTCTTTTTATTTATTTGGGGTATTCCACAGTATGTGTGAATGGTGAGCTTTTAACCCTTGTGCGACATTCAGGACATTTCGGTCTTTTACTTTTTTCTTCTCACGATAATTTTCGCTGTGTTAATGCCAATGGCATACATTTTGCTATTTCAACCTGAGAGTGGTGGTGGTGGCGTAGTGGGCTAAAGCACATAACTGGTAATCAGAAGGTTGCTGGTTCGATCCCCACAGCCACCACCATTGTGTCCTTGAGCAAGACACTTAACTTCAGGTTGCTCCGGGGGTATTGTCCCTGTAATAAGTGCACTGTAAGTCACTTTGGATAAAAGCGTCTGCCAAATGCATAAATGTAAATGTAACCTCAGTTCCTAAAATACATCTATAATACACTTGACAAATAGTCACACTCGGAACCTTATGGACAAAAATGTCCCCATTGAAATCCATTAAAACTGCAATATTTGATCCCAGTGCCATTAAAGTATGAAATCATGACTTCTATGATTATATGATATCATGTTTTCATTCTGGAGCGCTGGCTTCAAAATGTACATTTGTAATATTTTCCACCAGATGGCGCCATTTTTCTCAAGTTTAAGCTATGGAGCAAATACAAGCTTTTCCCCTATTTTCTGTTTGCTGTATTATATAGTGCACTGCAGGACAATTTAATAAATGATACGTGTGTGTGTGTGTGTGTGTGTGTGCGTGCGTGTGTATGCGTGTGAAAACAACAGTGGCATTATGTAAACAAACTGGCATTTAAAGGGTCAAAATCCTGAAAATGAATGAATATTTGGTAGTTATGGTTTGGAAGTCAGTGAAAGTGAAAAATAATATTAATATATAATATTATGGCAGTTTTTTGTCCTCCTAAGGTCCTGAGTGAGGTTTTATATTTTTATCTGACACAGCACACAAACTAATAATGCATAAAAATCACTGCCAATCATTGAAATATCCCAGACTGTGATAATCCAAAAAAATTTACCCTTTGCATTTAGTATATGGAAAATAATTCATTTTTATTTTATTTATTAATTTATTTTTTCATAAAAAAAACAACAGTGGCATTATATAAACAATTGGCATTTAAAGGGTTAAAATCCTGAAAATGAATTAATATTTGGTAGATAAGATCAGGACTGATGTTGGTTAAAAAATGTACTTATTGAAAGTAAAATAATATTTAAAAAAAAGGACATTTTTATCCTCTAAGGACCTCTGATTCAATATTTTTTTTTCCCAACAAGGGTTAAATCTGATGTGAATAATTGCAGACGGCTTTTAAAAAAATCTACCAGAGATTAAGGAGTTAATAAGATTGTTGGAGAATAGATCTTATTCACAATCGCTGCATCAATGATTTTGGATGGGAATGAAAACGAGGCTGTGATGGGACACGCAATGATTATTTTAAGCTATCAAAAAGCTCCTACATCACATCTAATGTTCCACAACTGGGCTATAAATCGTTAATAAAGTCAATTAAATATCAATGCCTATTATGGGACATATTTACTGAAGCGCGGTCTAATCACCCTGTTCTTTTTACAAAACTGGTTGCGTCACAACTAAACAAATCCCCCAGCGCTGACGCAATGTGACCAGGGTAACCAATCAGAGGCCGGCCTCGCTATCACGTGACTGTGGAGAGAGTGGTAACGCTCCACCGTGTAACAGATTCTTAGCTCAGCGATTTCAAATGTTGACGTGTTGTAAGAGCTCGGCGATTTTAAAAATACTCCTTGTAAATCAGTATTATCATTCTATATACAAGCCTCTCTGTCTTGAACATCTAATTAATTTGAAAGGAAGGGTTGCCAGAGTCTGTTTATATCAGAAAACTCCGGCTTTCGATATGAAATAGCGGTCCGGCCTTTAGTGTGTGTTTATCGGCTTCACCCTCCGTCTCTGAGCGCTCGGTGACCCGGGTAAACAAATTAACACTCTGTAAGAGGATGGATACAGAGCCAAGTCTTACCTCTTCTCCTGTAGAGTTAGAAACGACAGCTCGTTTCGTCTTCATGCTCTCCAGACTTCAGAAAGTAAGTGTTTTCAATCCTCGAGACTCCAAACGCTTTCTGAAGTAGTGAAATACACTGCTTTAACTCCATTAATGCATGCTCTGCTTTCACTTAAACCGCTTGGAATCAGTTTAGTCCACTAAAATATCCACCGTGAGCATGCAAAATTGTGTAATGCCTCCACAGTGCTGTATTTTGACCCTTTCCCTAAATATGGACCAATGCAATTTTCTGTCTGGTTGCATATTACATATTCTGTCAGTGAGGTTAAGTCTATTAAGGGTCAGATCGGATACACAGGCTGCTAAATTGGACATTTAACCTGAGTTTTAAGGCTTAAGTGCGTGTAATAGACATAAGGTGACTGGGTTTGGACTAAGGTGAAAGTCTAGTGAACCCCCCATGTGCATGTAGAGTGCTTGAATTGATTTAACCCTTATGTTGTGTTCTGGTCATTTTGAATTGAACAACTTGTTTATTTATTTTATACTATGTTTACATATCTGAATAAGCACAAAGTTGGACAATTTTTTTTAACGTTTTATTGGTTTTATTTTGCTTTGTTTCACCTGTTGTGTTGCCGGTCAAAAATGACCGGCCATTGGAAATGAATGGATTGGACTGCAAAATACAGATATTAAGTGTTCATGAACATCCCAATCCTTGAGATGCGCACATATGTTGATGACGCACAATGTCCTCTTACATGTAAACACACGCAGCGTGTGTTTTTCCATGTACATTATTTTAGGAATATTTCTTATGTTGTGTTTGGGCTCGTTTGAATCTGGATAGTCACGATATGTCATTGCCTAGGTTATATGTATGTTTCTGGAAGTACTAAGGAAAAATGTGATAGACAATCCTGTTTATTGTATTTACTGTGCTGTGCAAAAAGTATTTGCCCCCTTCTGGTTTCTTCTGTTTTTGTGTACATCTCATACTAAATTGTTTCAAAAATTCAAACAAAATCTAACATGAAACAAAGGCGATCTGTGTAAACACAAAATACATTTTATAAATGATAATGTGATACCAATTGGGCCTGTGTGAACGTATTTGCCCCCTTGGTTAATAATCCCCAAATCTATGAAACTGCATTCATAATGGGGTTCAGCTGGACTAGACACACCCTGACCTGATTACTCTCAGCCCTGTTCAATCAAATCAACACCTAAATACGACTTTTTCAGCAGCATGAAGTCGGCTAATAGGTCTCAACAAGTAGCACACAAGTGATAAGGAAAAAGGTGATTGTAATACATCAGTCTGGGAAGGGTAACAAAGCCATTTCAAAGGCTCTGGGACTCAAGAACCCCAGTGAGAGCCATAATCTCCAAATGGAGAAAACTTGACACAGTAGTGAACCTTCCTAGAAGTGGCCGACATTCCAAAATTCCTCCAAGAGCACAGCGACGACTCATCCAGGACGTCACAAAAAAGCCAAGGACAACATCCTGGGAACTGCAGGCCTCTCTCGCATCAATAAAGGTCCCTGTTCATGACTCCGACTGGCCAAAAATGCCATCCATGGAAGAGTGGCGAGGAGAAAACCACTGCTAAGGCACATCTGAATTTTGCCAAAACACACCTTGATGATCCTCAAACATTTTGGGGGAATGTTCAAAGTTCTGTGGACTGATGAGTTGATAGTGGAACTGTTTGGAAGAAGGGTCCCGTTACATGTGGCGTAAATCAAACGCAGAATCCCACAAAAAGATCATCATACCTACGGTCAAGCATGGTGGTGGTCATGTGATGGTGTGGGGGGTGTTAAACTTGCAATAATTGAGGGGAAACACGAATTCTGCTCTCTACCAGAAAATCCTAAAGGAGAATGTCCCGTCATCAGTCCGTGAGTTGAAGCTCGAGCACAGCTGGATTATGCAGCAAGAACATGGTCCAAATCACAGGATTAAGTCATCTCTGAATGGCTCAAAAGAAGCCAGTTAAGGTATGGAGTGGTGGTGGCGTAGTGGGTTAAAAGCGTGAACTGGTAATCAGAAGGTCGCTGGTTTGATCCCCACAGTCACCACCATTGTGTCCTTGAGCAAGGCACTTAACTCCAGGTTGCTCTGGGGGGGGGATTGTCCCTGTAATAAGTGCACTGTAAGTCGCTTTGGATAAAAGCATCTGCCAAATGCATAAATGTAAATGTGAAGTTTTGAAGTGGCCTAGTCAAAGTCCAGACATGAACCCGATTGAGATGCTGTGGCAAGACCTTAAATGGGAAGTTTCGAAAACCCTCCAGTGTGGCTGAACTAAAGCAGTTCTGCAAAGAAGAATGAGCCAAACATCCCCCGCAGCGTTGTGAAAGACCGATCTCCAGTTATCAGAAGCGTTCGGTTGCAGTTGTTGCTGGTAAAGGTGGCACAACCAGCTATTAAGTTTAAGGGGGCAGTTAGTTTTTCACACGGGTGATAGAGGTGTTTGAGAACTTTTTTTGCTTCAATAACAACAACAACAACAACTTTATTTTGTGTTTACTTAGTAAATAAACAAACACAACATCTATTGTTTGAAGATCTAAATCAATTTGGCATGAAAAATACACAAAAATAGAAGAAATCAGGCAAAGCAAATACTTTTTACATCGCTGTATATTAATGTGTGTCTGAGGGAATTTCATACACTAAAACTCACAGCAGTTTGACCTCTGAGTGACCTCTGTGTGAAACTGAGACCTTTCCAATGATATATAACACATTAATATTTCCTCTTTTTTTTTTTATGGTTCACCAGCTCTGAATTTAATTGTTGTGATGACAAATTTGCAAACGATGAGACCGAAACAGTTCTTATTTGTCAGCCAATTAAAAAGCGTTATTTAAGAACTGGTTAGATCAAATATATGCATTGCAAAGAACAGATTCTTAGCTCCAAAATGACACTTATTTAATTTAGATCAAGCAAGTGGTTATTCATTTATTAGATTATTATTATTTTAATTTGTCATAATTACTAAAGAAGTTGTTGATAAAAAGATCTAATGCAATATTTTGTGATAATATTTGCAATATGAGGTATTTATTAACAATCTTAGTGGGCCGGTCGTTTTTGACCGGGACCACAAAAGGTGTTGGGACAAACGGACACGGCACAAGGGTCAAAAATGTCTAATGGTGCGTTCACATACAACGCGGAAAGAAATGTGCCTCTCATTGTTTGCCCGAGTCTGACCGCTGGATTAAATTTGTGTATAAACTCTCGTTCGCATTCCCCCTTCTCTTCCGGAAAAGGACAGGAGGGGAGGGGCTTCTACGACCACTTACCTTTCCGCCATCAACAATGGCCGATATCACCACGATTGCTGCTCCGTATCTGCTGTGCAAGTCCCAGATATGTTGACGTTGTGTCATACAATTCCGGGTGCCCACACACCGCTACAACCATTTTTCCTGATTTCTTCTGCTACTATGTCAGTACGTCAGTGACATCCGGACAAACTCGATGCTGATTGGCTTTCACGACAACGCCTTATGCGAATTTCCCGCTCTATTTGAACATTTTCAACTTGCGAGAACATGAAAATGAAGCGATTTCGCTTTGCGCCATTCGCTTCATTCCACGCCCGCCGCAAAGTCACGTCTTTGTGCACAAGTGTCTTTGCGTTGACTTTGTATGTAATCGCGCCACCCCAAACGCTCGATTCGCATTGTATGTGAACGCACCATAAAAGTGACACACGTTAAATTTAGGTGTCCTATAAACATCACTGAAATGTCAGCCATGTTTATTTATATTAATTAAAAGGTGGATCGAATATTATTAATTTGTCTGGTCTTTTTGTGTCGTCTAGGTCATCACTGCGCTTCCAGAGGAATGGCGGCCGGGTCCCACTTTCCACGGACTTCCCTGGGAACCCGTGCTCGTGACCGCAGCCGTCGGGTTCCTCACAGTACTGATGTTCTTCTGGAGAACTCTGCTTGCTGTGAGATATACGCTTGTTTACACGATGAACGTTGTCATTCTTGATTTCATTAAATTTGATTGATCTAATCTGTCATTCACCTCTTCTTTTCTCCTCCAGATCAAAGGCAGAAACTATCAGTGTAAGTCACTCTTCAGCCTCTCCATGCCTGTGATGTCATCAAATATTACTTGTGTTATATACCTGCCTCCTAACTGCTTTATTTGCATCATCAGTAACAGAGAAGCAGCTGACAGACAAGATCCAGCGACTGCTCCGTGAGAAATCCGATGCTGTTAGCAAGATTGCAGAACTGAATGACATGGTGAAGTTTCATTCTCGGTTCTTTGTTATGCTTGATTCGGAGTTTTAAACCTGATCGATTACAAACGTTTCATTTGTTCCCGTGCAGGTCAAAGAACGCGAAGAGCAGTTGAAGAGCTCTGAGAAATCAGTGAGTTCAACACGGAAAGAAGTGAAACAGCTGAAGGTGAATCCCAACAACAGAACGAATGTTTTTAAGAATTACATCGGAGCGCATGTTTGTGTAACGCACTTGTTTTATACTAACTAGACGCATCATCAGAAACTCCAAAGCCAGTGGGAGGAGATGTCTGGAAGTATTTCTCAGCTTAACCAGAAGATTGTTGACACACATGAAGAGAATTCAAATCTCAATGAGAAGGTATGTTTTATTTTTGCGCTTGTTTTTAGTCAGAAAAGTACGCCGATTTCTAGTCAGCCGCTGCAGAACAACAGTTTTGTTTTTTCTTCATCCACAGATGATCAAAATGCACCAGAGAATCGAGAAATATCAGAAGACTTTGAAGAACTACGATGAGGAACGTGCAAAGGCAAGGCTTTTTTTATATATATATATATGCTGATGTTACTTCAGGGTTCCCACTCGTCCTGTGAAACATGGAATTTTGCAATGCAGTTTTCCAGACATGGAAAAGTCAATACTGGACAATATTTTAATTTAATAGAACTGTTTGACTGCGTTGCGAACAAGGTTTTTGTTACATGCACAAAAACATGGTAATGATCGGAACTCGGAAATAGGAGTCAAATACATAAATTCCTATAATTGTATTTTTTAGAGGTGAAATTGGCTGTAAATATTCAGATTATAAAATTACAGCTGAAGAAAAAATCCAATATTCACACTTCAATCAAGAATTGGGTCTGTGTTTCTCAGCGAGTATTGATGCTGGCTAGCACACCTGGAGTCGTGAGTTTGAATCCAGGGCGTGCTGAGTGACTCCAGCCAGGTCTCCTAAGCAACCAAATTGGCCCGGTTGCTAGGGAGGGTAGAGTCCCATGGGGTAACCTCCTCGTGGACATGATTAGTGGTTCTCAGCTCTCAATGGGGCGTGTGGTGAGTTGTGTGTAGATTGTGGAGAGTAGCATGAGCCTCCACATCAGTCTCTGCGTGTGTCATGCACAACGAGTCACATGATAAGATGCGCGGATTGACTTGTCCTCCGCCACCCAGATTGAGGTGAGTAACCGCGCCACCACGAGGACCTGCTAAGTAGTGGGAATTGGGCGTTCCAAATTGGGAGAAATATATATTTTTTTCAAAATACAGAAATTCATATCTTACAGAAAGTAGGCCAGGGGTCAAGCTTCTGTGTTGCGCAGGGAAAATAGAGGGTTTCAGAAAAGCCGAACGTGGCATTTTGGCCAATCACAGAGAAACTACAGGTTTCTCACCTCCGTGAAGTTGGCACCCCATATACATAAATAATTACCAAAACTATGCCATGCATTTGTGCTGCAATAATGAACGTTTGGTGTTTGAGATGTTAGACGTTATTTTGAATGTGCCCTCACTTTCTACCCCATATGGTCCAAATCGGTGCCGTTCATTTGTGCCGTTAAAAGAAACACTTAACTATTTCCCTTTCTTAGATATAACAAGAAACATTTCTGGACCAGAGATGTCGCTCTCCACCCCATGTCGTCCAAATCGGTTTGAACCGGTGCCGTTCGTTTGTGCTCTATTTGTGCCGTTAAAAGAAACATTGAATCTATTTCCCTTCCTTAGAAAAAACAGCTTTTTACAGAAGCAAATACTTTTTCACAGCACTGTATTTGGACAAAAATCTATGTTTGAATGCACATTTAATCAGATTAAAATTAAATCTGTGTTTACATGACGTGGTAACGTGGCTAATTTTGTTTTAAAGGTCTCATACAATAGATTTACATGCATTCAAGGTAAAAAAACACTTTAATTTACTCATGATTTAAATTGCAGCATTAACTTTTTTTCCCAGTGACAAAAACGACTCGTTTAATGATCCGTTCTGAAGCATTAATTCTAAACTCCGCCTTTCAGAGAGCCCACTCTGCTCGGATTGGTCCGTTCTGAAGCATTAATTCTAAACTCCGCCTTTCAGAGAGCCTACTCTGCTCTGATTGGTCCGTTCTAAAGCATTCATTCTAAACTCCGCCTTTCAGAGAGCCCACTCTGCTCGGATTGGTCCGTTCTAAAGCATTAATTCTAAACTCCGCCTTTCAGAGAGACCACTCTGCTCTGATTGGTCTGTTCTAAAGCATTCATTCTAAACTCCGCCTTTCAGAGAGCATACTCTGCTCTGATTGGTCAGATGTCCCAGTCTGTTGTGATTGGTCTACCGCTTAGTGTAGTGTTTGAAGGCAGGTCAAAGCTGTTCGGGAGCAGCAATTGAAGACCAGAGGCAGGTTTTTGGTTAACAAATTACGTAGGTTAGTACAGGAAGTAAGTCTGGAATTACTAACGACTCATTTCATGTGTCAATAACTCATTCTGATCTGATAACAGGTTCATGTCCTCATGGATGAAGCTAAACTCAGAGAAGATGCTCTGAAGGCTCAGGTGCTCTCGTTTGAGAAGGAAAATGGCGCTTTAAAAGAGCAGAAGAAATCTGTAAGTCTCACTGACCAGATGTCGGATCATCATCATATAAATGTCAGTAAGAAATGTAATGATATATATATATATATTTGAACAGTTGCTTCGGGACGCCACTGATTGGCAGGAGAAGCACGAGAATCTGCGCGAGGAGATCCGAGTTTATCATCGATCACAGAAAGAGTTGCAAGATTCACTGGTACACAAAGAAAATGAGATTGATGTGAGTTTGTTTGGTGTTATAAAACTGGTCCTATATTGCACACTTCTGAGTACCCAGCGAGAACAAATATTTACCTTTGTTTACATGTCCTAAACATGTCCCATTTGTGCTGTGTGTAGGTTTTGTCCAGCTGTATTGCAGAGCTCAACCGATTGGGAGCTTGTGATGCTGAAGAACTACAAAACGATGATGCTAACATGGCTAATGGGGAAGATGCTGGTAAGTGTGCGATTTCTGAACCGGGCATTCAGCAGACACATTATTTATTTATTTATCTTTACATTCAATTAACCTGTTGATACGCAATCGTCCGCATGCGGGAGTGACGTCACTCTGCTTACATTTAATATATAATTTAGCATCTATAAATGTAATTAATGTTAACATTATACATCTTGTCAAAGGTCTGAGGGTTCAACATTAATATCTGATCTCTGTTTCACGATAGCAATCCTCCAGAAACAGTAATTGAGTTATTTGTGCAGGAGTACAAATGAAAACATGCGATATCAGAACGGGACTTTTATTATGAAAACATGCAATATCAGAACGGGACTTTTATTATGAAAACATGCAATATCAGAACGGGACTTTTATTATGAAAACATGCAATATCAGAACGGGACTTTTATTATGAAAACATGCAATATCAGAACGGGACTTTTATTATGAAAACATGCAATATCAGAACGGGACTTTTATTATGAAAACATGCAATATCAGAACGGGACTTTTATTGTGAAAACATGCAATATCAGAACGGGACTTTTATTATGAAAACATTCAATATCAGAACGGGACTTTTATTATGAAAACATGCAATATCAGAACGGGACTTTTATTATGAAAACATGCAATATCAGAGCGGGACTTTTATTATGAAAACATGCAATATCAGAACGGGACTTTTATTATGAAAACATGCAATATCAGAACGGGACTTTATTTATGAAAACATGCGATATCAAAGCGGGACTTTTAGTATGAAAACATGCAATATCAGAACGGGACTTTTATTATGAAAACATGCGATATCAGAATGGGACTTTATTTATGAAAACATGCAATATCAAAAGCGGGACTTTTTTATGAAAACATGCGATATCAGAATGGGACTTTTATTATGAAAACATTCAATATCAGAACGGGACTTTTATTATGAAAACATGCGATATCAGAATGGGACTTTATTTATGAAAACATGCAATATCAAAGCGGGACTTTTTTATGAAAACATGCAATATCAAAATGGGACTTTTTTATGAAAACATGATCGGCAGATGAATCCAGTTCAACACACTTGGGTCAATCGTCCATGACAAGCGTTCATTAAAAACATCGAATCGCACTTTTGGTCCATAAAAGTGATAAATGTGAGAAACATTGATATATTGTTTACATGAGATCTCGCCTTAGTCATCGTTCTTCATCAAACTGCAATCTGAGCAGCATTCATGTTGTAAAACTGTTTATGATCTGATATATTAGAGTCTCATAAACAAAACCAGCCCGTCTCCAAAGTCTGTTTATAAAAATGTGGCGTAGTTTTATTCATAATAGTCGAGCAGTGCCGTCAGATTTAGTGTCGTCTTGAGAGGCGGAGCTTAATTTTACTCTGAACACTTCCAGAGATTTTACAGAGATTAAAGCTGCAGGAACTCATTTATTATTAAATCATCTTCAGATTAGAAATGAAACTTCTTTAGACTCGTGACTTTGAGGACATTGTATTTCTGCAGTGTCTTGACACTTTTATTATTGTTTATTTACATTATAAAAACATGTTCAGCACAAAATATTTCCATTACTATGAACTTTAGCTTCTCTAACTTTAAAAAATAACAACATATATTAATTGTGAAACTTGTGAAATAAAGCCCAAAGTGTCTCTTTCAAAAGATACTACAACTGTGTCCTTAGTCCAAAGGGTCCCGTAAATACAAGCATTTAAGCTCAGGTGTGTCATTTTCAGTAGGGTGCGTATCAACAGGTTAAAACCCTCAATAACAACTTTCGACTCTCATCAAAGCAATGCATCAACAATACAATCACTGTCGGACACTAAATCCTCTGCTGTAAATAGTCGCTGTATTTGTGAGGTGTTGTGGAGAGATTCAAGTGTTTTGCTGATCTGTAGTTGCAGTTAGAAAGGTTTAAACTGCTTGATGTTGTGAACTAGATGTGCGCATGCATCATTATTTTACAGTTTTGTGCTTTTCAATGCACTGAATCACATTTACATTTATGCATTTGGCAGATGCTTTTATCCAAAGTGACTTACAGTGCACTTATTTCAGGGACAATCCCCTGGAGCAACCTGGAGTTAAGTGCCTTACTCAAGGACACAATGGTGGTGGCTGTGGGGATCGAACCAGCAACCTTCTGATTACCAGTTATGTGCTTTAGCCACTACGCCACCACCACTCCATTCTGAGTAAATTCTAGAGACCGTTGTGTATGAAAAGCCCAGATAGGAGGGGTGGTGGTGGTGTAGTGTCTAAAGCACATAACTGGTAATCAGAAGGTTGCTGGTTCGATCCCCACAGCCACCACCATGTGTCCTGAGTAAGGCACTTAACTCCAGGTTGCTCGAGATTGTCCCGGTTATAAGTGCACTGTAAGTCACTTTGGATAAAAGCATCTGCCAAATGCATAAATGTAAATGTAAACCAGCCTGTCTGGCACCAACGCTCCAAATCACTGAGATCAAATTTTTTTCCCCATTCTGATGGTTGATGTGAACATTAACTGAAGCTCCTGACCCGTATCTGCATGATTGTATGCGCTGCACTGCTGCCACACGATTGGCTGATTGGATAATCACATGTTGAAACGTCACCAGACATGCATTGTAAATCATTGTGTCACTGTCTCTTGAAGGATATTTGATCATATGTTTCTTAGCAACTATAAAAGGCCTGTTTGTTTATTATTGCTAATAAAACATTTAATAATCTCTGAGTTACAGGTATGGTTGGATGAGGTTCTCTGTGCTGATCTCAAACCTCTGCTTTATTTCAGACATGAAGATGGACACCATGAGACTGAGAATCAAACAGATGATGGACGTCTCAAGGGTACGTCTGTTTCACGTCATATTATTGGGGTATAATTTCGCACTGCTCTTGTGTTTAATGCCAATATTGTATCTCAGATTAAAGCGACTCTCGGTGTTGTTGAAGAGGAGAGAAATCACTACATGGAGAGTCTCCTCGCCTGAACAGAAAAGCAGACAAGAGCTGGAGGGTATGAAGACGGCTGCGTTTATTTGAACACCTGCAGACTGTCGTTTGGATTTTTCCTCATCTACTTTTGCTCTGTTTTTATTGTAGAGCAATATCAGAAGGTCATGCACGATCAGATGCATTTGAAGAATGAGAAGACTCACCTGGAAAACCAGTTCAAGAACCTTCAACAGAGACTGGAGATCACCAGTGAGCTTTACCAGCAGAAGGAGAGCCCTTCAACAGTAAGACACTTTAACATTTCGAATCTGACCTTTGGGTTTGACGCCACTCCTATTTGTTTTACTGATCCTGCCCGTGCACTTCCTGTGTGCTCCTGTCTCACAGGAAGTTGGCCTAGGAGGAGCTGGAGAGACGTGAGAAGGAGACGAAGCTGTGTGAGGTGGACGGCAAAGCTGTGAGGTCTGAGGAGGAGGTGAGATCTCTCAAACAGAAGATCAAAGACATCGAAGAGGAGATGCAACAGAGCGAACGATCTCTCAAAACCGAGGTGAGACACTCTCATTGTGTTTATTTTATAATGTCACTACACTGTCTTTCCACATCACGGTCACATTGTCATTGTTTTGTCATGTGATCTTTCTAATAGGTGGCAACCCAGGAAAAGAAAGCGCATGAGAACTGGGTGAGTAATTCTCAAAATTTGTTCTTGGTGTTAGGCGTGGACCGATATATCGGTTTTACCGATTAACTGGTGCCGATAATTGATTTTAGGAACTATTGTAAATCTATGCCGACAGTTGCTGATAGTTTTTACTTTTTTCTGTTTTTGGTGTTCGGTCATAGACCGATATATCGGTTTTAGCGATTAATTGGTGCCGATAATTGATTTTAGGAACTATCAGTAAATCTATGCCGACAGTTCCTTATATTTTTTACTTTTTTCTGTGTTTTTGGTGTTCAACATAGACCGGTATATCTGTTTTACTGAATAATTAGTGCCGATAATTGATTTTAAGAAGTATCGTAAATCTATGCCGACAGTTTTTACTTTTTCCTGTTTTTGGTGTTTGACATGTACCGATATATCGGTTTTACCGATTACTTCATTTTAGGAACTATCGTAAATCTATGCTGACAGTTTTTACTTTTTTCTGTTTTTGTTGTTCGACATAGACCGATATATCGGTTTTACCAATTAATTGGTGCCAATAATTGATTTTAGGATCTATCGTAAATCTATTTCAACAGTTGCTGATAGTTTTTACTTTTTATATTTTTTGTGTTCGTCATAGACCGATATATCGGTTTTACCGATTAATTGGTGCCGATAATTGATTTTAGGAACTATCGTAAATCTATGCCGACAGTTCCTTATATTTTTTACTTTTTCTGTGTTTTTGGTGTTCAACATAGACCGGTATATCTGTTTTACTGAATAATTAGTGCCGATAATTGATTTTAAGAAGTATCGTAAATCTATGCCGACAGTTTTTTACTTTTTCCTGTTTTTGGTGTTTGACATGTACCGATATATCGGTTTTACCGATTACTTCATTTTAGGAACTATCGTAAATATGTCGGCAGTTGCTAATAGTTTTTACTTTTTCTGTTTTTGTTGTTCGACATAGACCGATATGTCGGTTTTACCGATTAATTGGTGCCGATAATTGATTTTAGGAACTATCGTAAATCTATGCCGACAGTTGCTGATAGTTTTTACTTTTTTCTGTTTTTGTTGTTCGACATAGACCGGTATATCTGTTTTACTGAATAATTAGTGCCGATAATTGATTTTAAGAAGTATCGTAAATCTATGCCGACAGTTTTTACTTTTTCCTGTTTTTGGTGTTTGACATGTACCGATATATCGGTTTTACCGATTACTTCATTTTAGGAACTATCAGTAAATATGTCGGCAGTTGCTAATAGTTTTACTTTTTTCTGTTTTTGTTGTTCGACATAGACCGATATGTCGGTTTTACCGATTAATTGGTGCCGATAATTGATTTTAGGAACTATCGTAAATCTATGCCGACAGTTGCTGATAGTTTTTACTTTTTCTGTTTTTGTTGTTCGACATAGACCGATATATCAGTTTTACTCCGTGGAGGATTTTATAGTTAGAACAACATTGTTTCACATTATAACCGTGGCCTCTGCTATCAAAACAATCAATGATTGACAATATTCATCCATTTTTATCCTCACTTAATTTGGTTTAGATTTTTATTATATATATCAAGTGTTTTAAATTGAATCACAGGATTAAATAAAAATGTGGCTGTATGGAAATGTGCCCGTCAGCACATATAACAATAATAGAAACCTCATCTGGTGAAACATATAGGCAAAATCCTTAATCTGGTGAATATAGAGGCTATTAAAAGCTTATTTTGGTAAATATAGAGCATTGTAACGAAGCAAAGTCTCCACAATCACAATCAGCTGATTAATCGGTTATCTGCCTTTTCCAGCACCTTAGTTACCGTATCCGTCAAATCCACTATCGGTCCACCTCTATTTGGTATAATGCAAAATTTACACTTTTAACCCAAGTATTATAAAATACAGTCAAAAAGATGGATAACTAATGGATAATTATCCATCCATCTATCTTCAACCGCTTATCCGAAGTCGGGTCGCGGGGGCAGCAGCTCCAGCAGGGGCCCCAAACTTCCCTATCCCGAGCCACATTAACCAGCTCTGACTGGGCAGCCCGAGGCGTTCCCAGGCCAGTGTGGAGATGTAATCACTCCACCTAATCCTGGGTCTTCCCGAGGCCTCCTCCCAGCTGGACGTGCCTGAAACACCTCCCTAGGGAGGCTCCAGGGGCATCCTTACCAGATGCCCAAACCACCTCAACTGACTCCTTTCGACGCAAAGGAGCAGCGGCTCTACTCCGAGCTCCTCACGGATGACTGAGCTCCTCACCCTATCTCTAAGGGAGAAGCCCGCCACCCTTCTGAGGAAGCCCATTTCAGCCGCTTGTACTCGCTGACCTAGTTCTTTCGGTCATGACCCAGCCTTCATGACCATAGGTGAGGTAGGAACAAAAATTGACCGGTTGATCGAGAGCTTTGCCTTCTGGCTCAGCTCTCTTTTCAGTGACTAACGGTCGCGATAGAGCGTTCACTTGGAGTAGTATTGCTTGTATCAATCTTTATATATGCTTATTTTCTATTATCCATGTCATTTTGGTCCGTACGGATATATCAAGCATCCCTGTTTTTCTGTTTATTTGAATTAGTTGAAAGCCCGTGCCTCAGAGCGAGCTCTGGTGGAGGAGAGAAGAGAATTGGCCAACCTTCGTCAGAAGTGCGTAATCATCAAATCCCACTAATCGCATTTCACGATCGTGCATAATTGTTTTTTATTTTCAATATTGTTATTAAACGCTGATCTTTTTGCATTTATTCTGTAGGCTTGTTGTGCTCAGAGATAAAATCTCAGACATGGAGCAAACGAGTCTGTTCAAACTGAACTCTGGACCTCCAGAACGGCACATGCCACCTATGAGGAGAGGCGAGTAGATCCTCTTAAATGTTGCATTTCTTGTGTAACGTCACCACAGCAACTTCTTTCTGATTGTCCTGGTTTAATCGGTCTAAACAGGTGACTCGTACGGGCCGTCTCCTGTGAGTGGGGGGGCTCCTTCTCCTCCTCTAATGATAGAGGGTCCGGGACGCCCCCCCTCTGCACCTCTAGGGCGACGGAACGAATCGTTTGGTGAGTCATCGTTGAGTCATCTCCTCAGTTCCTTGTCTTCCCCGGTCTCCACCTCACCTACCTCTGACCTGCTCCTTCAACTAAATCCATCTCCATCCTTTTTTTTTTTTTATTCTAGCTTTGCTATTCCTGTTTTTCCTGGTTCTTCCCTCCGTTTTTCCTCTTCAGTCTGTCTTTGCATCTTTGTCACATTACAAACGTTCTCGATGTTTTCCCCTCTGAGCTTCAGAGGCCTCGGGCTGTATTTCCAGGGGCAGGATCGACTGATATTGATTCCTAATCAGTTGTTGATCTGTTTCAGGTTCACGACCCCCCTCTGACCTCCACGGGCGTTTCTCAGAGCTTGGACACCCACTGCCCTCACGACCAGGTACGTTTCAATGCATGTTTGTTAAAATGTTCCTTCTTGAAACATTGTTTTGCATATATTTGAATGAAACACTCAATGTAAAATGCCCCGAACGTTTTTGATCGATGCCACAAGTGAATCTTTGAATCAGAGTTTTGAAATAGACAGTTTAAACTGATTCACGGGAATGAATCAATCTTACCAACTCTAATGCCTTATTTTTTATTTTAATTATATTTAAATCAGAGAGACACAGTATATCCAGTATAGACACAACTGGCCCACTGGCACGGCTTTTAGTACACTTGGTGGCCAAATAGAATATTTTTTCAATGGCAGATGTGGGTACTAATTATAGGTCTGCACGGCCTTAAAATGAAGCTCCAAACCGCCCGCCCCGCCCGAACGATACCGTCACATTAGGTTCTCAGGTTGCAGACCTCTAGTACTGATATGTAGAGATATACATGATACAAATTAACAACTGCAAATCGGATGTCCACAAATGTTTTTAAAGTGAAACAAATGCTTAATTATATACAATATTTACTCAAATGAATCAGAATCAAATCATATAAGAATCAGAATCGAAAGCGTGTGAATCAGAATCGAATGGAAAGCGTGTGGATCAGAATCGAATGGAAAGCGTGTGAATCAGAATCGAATGGAAAGCGTGTGAATCAGAATCGAATGGAAAGCGTGTGAATCAGAATCGAATGGAAAGCGTGTGAATCAGAATCGAATGGAAAGCGTGTGAATCAGAATCGAATGGAAAGCGTGTGGATCAGAATCGAATGGAAAGCGTGTGCATCAGAATCGAATGGAAAGCGTGTGCATCAGAATCGAATGGAAAGCGTGTGGATCAGAATCGAATGGAAAGCGTGTGGATCAGAATCGAATGGAAAGCGTGTGAATCAGAATCGAATGGAAAGCGTGTGCATCAGAATCGAATGGAAAGCGTGTGGATCAGAATCGAATGGAAAGCGTGTGGATCAGAATCGAATGGAAAGCGTGTGCATCAGAATCGAATGGAAAGCGTGTGCATCAGAATCGAATGGAATGCGTGTGAATCAGAATTGAATAAAATAATTTTTTAATATGTAAAAAAAATTTCTACATAAATTCAATATTGAAATGAATCAGAATCAAATCGAAAGCGTGTGAATCAGAATCCAATCGACAGCGTGTCAATCAGAATTGAATAAAAAATTTCTTCATAAATTCAATATTATTCAAATTAATCAGAATCAAATCGAAAGCGTGTGAATCGAATCGAATTGAAAGCGTGTGAATCGAATCGAATTGAAAGCGTGTGAATCGAATCGAATTGAAAGCGTGTGAATCGAATCGAATTGAAAGCGTGTGAATCGAATCGAATTGAAAGCGTGTGAATCGAATCGAATTGAAAGCGTGTGAATCGAATCGAATTGAAAGCGTGTGAATCAGAATCGAATCGAAAGCTTGTGAATCAGAATCAAATCGAAAGCGTGTGCATCAGAATCGAAAGCGTGTGCATCAGAATCGAAAGCGTGTGCATCAGAATCGAAAGCGTGTGCATCAGAATCGAATGGAAAGCGTGTGCATCAGAATCGAATGGAAAGCGTGTGAATCAGAATCGAATAAAATAATTTTTTAATATGTAAAAAAAATTTCTTCATAAATTCAATATTATTGAAATGAATCAGAATCAAATCGAAAGCGTGTGAATCAGAATCGAATCGACAGCGTGTGAATCAGAATTGAATAAAAAATTTCTTCATAAATTCAATATTATTCAAATTAATCAGAATCAAATTGAAAGCGTGTGAATCAGAATCGAATTGAAAGTGTGTGAATCGAATCGAATTGAAAGCGTGTGAATCGAATCGAAAGCTTGTGAATCAGAATCGAATCGAAAGCGTGTGAATCAGAATCGAATCGAAAGCTTGTGAATCAGAATCAAATCGAAAGCGTGTGCATCAGAATCGAAAGCGTGTGCATCAGAATCGAAAGCGTGTGCATCAGAATCGAAAGCGTGTGCATCAGAATCGAAAGCGTGTGCATCAGAATCGAATGGAAAGCGTGTGCATCAGAATCGAATGGAAAGCGTGTGGATCAGAATCGAATGGAAAGCGTGTGCATCAGAATCGAATGGAAAGCGTGTGGATCAGAATCGAATGGAAAGCGTGTGCATCAGAATCGAAAGCGTGTGCATCAGAATCGAATGGAAAGCGTGTGCATCAGAATCGAAAGCGTGTGCATCAGAATCGAATGGAAAGCGTGTGCATCAGAATCGAATGGAAAGCGTGTGGATCAGAATCGAATGGAAAGCGTGTGCATCAGAATCGAATGGAAAGCGTGTGCATCAGAATCGAATGGAAAGCGTGTGCATCAGAATCGAATGGAAAGCGTGTGCATCAGAATGGAAAGCGTGTGCATCAGAATCGAAAGCGTGTGCATCAGAATCGAATCGAAAGCGTGTGCATCAGAATCGAATGGAAAGCGTGTGCATCAGAATCGAATGGAAAGCGTGTGAATCAGAATCGAATAAAATAATTTTTTAATATGTAAAAAAAATTTCTTCATAAATTCAATATTATTGAAATGAATCAGAATCAAATCGAAAGCGTGTGAATCAGAATCGAATCGACAGCGTGTGAATCAGAATTGAATAAAAAATTTCTTCATAAATTCAATATTATTCAAATTAATCAGAATCAAATTGAAAGCGTGTGAATCAGAATCGAATTGAAAGTGTGTGAATCGAATCGAATTGAAAGCGTGTGAATCGAATCGAAAGCTTGTGAATCAGAATCGAATCGAAAGCTTGTGAATCAGAATCGAATCGAAAGCTTGTGAATCAGAATCGAATCGAAAGCGTGTGAATCAGAATCGAATCGAAAGCTTGTGAATCAGAATCGAATCGAAAGCTTGTGAATCAGAATCGAATCGAAAGCGTGTGAATCAGAATCGAATCGAAAGCTTGTGAATCAGAATCGAATCGAAAGCTTGTGAATCAGAATCGAATCGAAAGCGTGTGAATCAGGATCAAATCAAATCGAAAGCGTGTGCAAAGCGTGTGCATCAGAATCGAAAGCGTGTGCATCAGAATCGAAAGCGTGTGCATCAGAATCGAAAGCGTGTGCATCAGAATCGAATCGAAAGCGTGTGCATCAGAATCGAATCGAAAGCGTGTGCATCAGAATCGAATCGAAAGCGTGTGAATCAGAATCGAAAGCGTGTGCATCAGAATCGAAAGCGTGTGCATCAGAATCGAATCGAAAGCGTGTGCATCAGAATCGAAAGCGTGTGCATCAGAATCGAATCGAAAGCGTGTGCATCGGAATCGAATCGAAAGCGTGTGCATCAGAATCGAATCGAAAGCGTGTGCATCAGAATCGAATCGAAAGCGTGTGCATCAGAATCGAATCAAATAATTTTTTAATATGTAAAAAAAATTTCTTCATAAATTCAATATTATTCAAATGAATCAGAATCAAATCGAAAGCTTGTGAATCAGAATTGAATCAAATCAATCTACAAATCAATCTTATCATTTGTTTTTTTGTTTTTAGAAATGTTCCCCCCCATGACATCATCTCCATGTGCACATGACGGACCGATGGTGAGGATCTTCATTATTGTGTGTTTGTTTGAGCTCTGATGTATTGACGTGATATCATTAAATGTCAATGGAAGGAATTCCAATCTACATTTTTATAAAAACTTTGGCCATGTAAATATTAATTTGTTCTTGTCCACTAAACCTGGTGGGGGTGTTTGCTTTAAAGCAGACCGCACCCGTCATAGAGAAGGCCGAGGCCGCCTCCGAGCAGGTCTCGTCTGACCCTGTAGAACCTGTGAGTACTGGTTTGGGGTACTGGGATGGTAATGGGCTGGTTTGTGCACTATCTGAAGTTCACTGTGATGGGCTGCCGACTACACACTTCTGACTTGGCTGTGGCTTTTACTCACGGATTTTGTCAGCTGTTTTTGGGAAGTAAAAGGCAATGATCGTGTTCTTTCGAGTCTGATAAACATTACGAGTATTTTGATGGTCAAGTAAAGTCTCTCTTTACTTTCTAATCACTGTGTGGGTCTTGTGCTCCAAACGTTTGGTATGTTTAACAAAACTCCTGTTTGTGAGAGCGTTATGGGATCAGGTGCATGGCTTTGGCCTGAAACATGCTCTACGCAAGTGCGACTTCATGCGCTGCATTTCAAAATGTGTCCAATGCATAGAATAGTGCAAATGCTTCAAGATTATAGAGGACTTGGAGTGACACTTGAAAATGAAATAAAGAAATCAATTATCAGTTTATTAAACATGAAAATGTAAATAAATAAAAAAAATCTGTTTGTTAAATTCATGTTTAAAATGTGGTTATATTACAGGTGAAACTCGAAAAATTAGAATATCGTGCAAAAGTTCATTAATTTCAGTAATTCAACTTAAAAGGTGAAACTAATATATTATGTAGACTCATTACAAGCAAAGTAAGATATTTCAAGCCTTTATTTGATATAATTTTTATGATTATGGCTTACAGCTTATGAAAACCCCAAATTCAGAATCTCAGAAAATTAGAATATTACATTAAATCAAAAAAAAAAAATGATTTTAAATACAGAAATGTCGGCCCTCTGAAAAGTATAATCATGCATATGTACTCAGTACTTGGTTTGGGCCCCTTTTGCATTAATTACTGCCTCAATGCGGCGTGGCATGGATGCTATCAGCCTGTGGCACTGCTGAGGTGTTATGGAAGACCAAGATGCTTCAATAGCGGCCTTCAGCTCTTCTGCATTGTTTGGTCTCATGTCTCTCATCTTTCTCTTGGCAATGCCCCATAGATTCTCTGTGGGGTTCAGGTCAGGTGAGTTTGCTGGCCAATCAAGCACAGTAATACCATGGTCATTGAACCAGGTTTTGGTACTTTTGGCAGTGTGGGCAGGTGCCAAGTCCTGATGGAAAATGAAGTCAGCATCTCCATAAAGCTTGTCTGCTGAAGGAAGCATGAAGTGCTCTAAAATGTCCCGGTAGACGGCTGCGTTGACTCTGGACTTAATAAAGCACAGTGGACCAACACCAGCCGATGACATGGCTCCCCAAACCAACACAGACTGTGGAAACTTCACACTGGACTTCAAGCATCTTGGATTGTGTGCCTCTCCATTCTTCCTCCAGACTCTGGGACCTTGGTTTCCAAATGAGATGTAAAATTTGCTCTCATCAGAAAAGAGGACTTTGGACCACTGAGCAACAGTCCAGTTCTTTTTTTCTTTAGCCCAGGTAAGACGTTTGACATTTGAAGCCCATGTCCAGGACCCGTCTGTGTGTGGTGGCTCTTGATGCAGTAACTCCAGCCTCAGTCCACTCCTTGTGAAGCTCCCCACACATTTGAATGGCCTTTTCCTGACAATCCTCTCCAGGCTACGGTCATCCCTGCTGCTTGTGCACCTTTTTCTTCCACACTTTTCCCTTCCACTTAACTTTCTATTAATGTGCTTTGATACAGCACTTTGAGAACATCCAACTTCTTTTGCAATTACCTTTTGAGGCTTTCCCTCCTTGTGGAGGGTGTCAATGATGGTTTTCTGCACAACTGTCAGGTCAGCAGTCTTCCCCATGATTGTGAATTCAACTGAACCAGACTGAGAGACCATTTAAAGGCTCAGGAACCCTTTGCAGGTGTTTAGCTGATTAGAGTGTGACACTTTGAGCCTATAATACTGAACCTTTTCACAATATTCTAATTTTCTGAGATTCTGAATTTGGGGTTTTCATAAGCTGTAAGCCATAATCATCAAAATTATATCAAATAAAGGCTTGAAATATCTTACTTTGCTTGTAATGAGTCTATATAATATATTAGTTTCACCTTTTAAGTTGAATTACTGAAATGAATGAACTTTTGCACGATATTCTAATTTTTCGAGTTTCACCTGTAATATAACTAAATAATAAATCAATTATTTTTAAATGGACAAATTTAAAATAAATGTTTTATTTTTTTTGTTATTTAATCTTTTGAAATGTATTTAAATATAACAATATGAAAAATTAATTATTTTTAAATGGACCAATAAATAAGACTTATTTGAAACAATTTAATTCATATATTAAAATGCATTTAAATAAAAAATAAAATAATTAATTTGTAATAATGAATGTTTTAAATGTAGTTCAATTTAACAATAAAATAATTCATTTTTTAAACATTAAAATAATGAATTTTTTTAATGTAGTTAAATTTAACAATAAAATCATTAATCAGTAAACAATAAAATTATTAATATTTTGAAATGTAGTTAAATATGAAAATAATCATTTTTAAATGGAGACATAAATGATTTTTGTATTAATTTATTTGATCTTTTCAAATGTAGTTAAATATACCAATAAAATAAATAATTAAAAAATCCAAATGGTAAATCAAAAATGTAATTTACTACCATTTTTGTTTGAATTAATACGTTGATAACTGATATTCATTTAATATGAATATAATTGGTCTGGCATCCATGTCTGTGTTTGTGTATTTAGAGGATGTTTCTGGCCGTACAGTGTTTCATTGACGTCTGCTTGGGTCGTGTAACTGGAAACCTTCGTAAAACCTTCGTAAAACCTCATCAGTTTGTCCTGAGTTTACCGTAATCTCTTCTGTCTTCTGTTTCAGCTGTCTAAATCTCAGAGCCAAGGCTCCTTCCTGCCGTCGCCCATCCGGGACTCTCCTGCCCCGTCACAGAGTCCACCAATAAAGTCATATGGACCCCCAATCATGGGTGGACCGGTTCCGCCGAACGGCCTTCCTCCCATGATGCCCCCTGGCCATCCCCTCGGCCCTGATCCGCGCTTCAGACCACTGCCCATGGATTCTTATGGCCCGCCTCCGATTGGCCCATATGGACCAGTACCGCCACCTTTTGGTGAGAGCCTGTCATTGCACCCACAGCTGTTACTGCCAGTCGATTGACAGTTTTTGCATTGGACGTTTATCCGGGGTGCCTAAAGTTTTTGGGGTGCCCAGACCTCCATGTGGAGCATATTTGTAATATTCCTTGCATTAAGACACCAAAATGGAAATATTAGGAACAAAATCACAACGTGAAATCGCAGTTTCACTTTTTGTAAAAATGCAAAATATTGTTTCATGGCCACGCCTTTTTTTAAAAAAATTTTTTTTTAAATAATTTGTATAGTAATACATAAATATTGTAGAATATTATGGAGATATGGAAATATTTTAAGACATGGTGACAACTTTAATATTTATTTGTTATTTAATATTCATTTGACTTTCTTTATTATATATATATACAGTGAGGAAAATAAGTATTTGAACACCCTGCTATTTTGCAAGTTCTCCCACTTGGAAATCATGGAGGGGTCTGAAATTGTCATCATAGGTGCATGTCCACTGTGAGAGACATAATCTAAAAAAAAATCCAGAAATCACAATGTATGATTTTTTAACTATTTATTTGTATGATACAGCTGCAAATAAGTATTTGAACACCTGTCTATCAGCTAGAATTCTGACCCTCAAAGACCTGTTAGTCTGCCTTTAAAATGTCCACCTCCACTCCATTTATTATCCTAAATTAGATGCACCTGTTTGAGGTCGTTAGCTGCATAAAGACACCTGTCCACCCCATCCAATCAGTAAGAATCCAACTACTAACATGGCCAAGACCAAAGAGCTGTCCAAAGACACTAGAGACAAAATTGTACACCTCCACAAGGCTGGAAAGTGCTACGGGGAAATTGCCAAGCAGCTTGGTGAAAAAAGGTCCACTGTTGGAGCAATCATTAGAAAATGGAAGAAGCTAAACATGACTGTCAATCTCCCTCGGACTGGGGCTCCATGCAAGATCTCACCTCGTGTGGTCTCAATGATCCTAAGAAAGGTGAGAAATCAGCCCAGAACTACACGGGAGGAGCTGGTCAATGACCTGAAAAGAGCTGGGACCACCGTTTCCAAGGTTACTGTTGGTAATACACTAAGGCGTCATGGTTTGAAATCATGCATGGCACGGAAGGTTCCCCTGCTTAACCAGCACATGTCAAGGCCCGTCTTAAGTTTGCCAATGACCATTTGGATGATCCAGAGGAGTCATGGGAGAAAGTCATGTGGTCAGATGAGACCAAAATATAACTTTTTGGTCATAATTCCACTAACCGTGTTTGGAGGAAGAAGAATGATGAGTACCATCCCAAGAACACCATCCCTACTGTGAAGCATGGGGGTGGTAGCATCATGCTTTGGGGGTGTTTTTCTGCACATGGGACAGGGCTGACTGCACTGTATTAAGGAGAGGATGACCGGGGCCATGTATTGCGAGATTTTGGGGAACAACCTCCTTCCCTCAGTTAGAGCATTGAAGATGGGTCGAGGCTGGGTCTTCCAACATGACAATGACCCGAAGCAGACAGCCAGGATAACCAAGGAGTGGCTCTGTAAGAAGCATATCAAGGTTCTGGCGTGGCCTAGCCAGTCTCCAGACCTAAACCCAGTAGAGAATCTTTGGAGGAGCTCAAACTCCGTGTTTCTCAGCGACAGCCCAGAAACCTGACTGATCTAGAGAAGATCTGTGTGGAGGAGTGGGCCAAAATCCCTCCTGCAGTGTGTGCAAACCTGGTGAAAATCTACAGGAAACGTTTGACCTCTGTAATTGCAAACAAAGGCTACTGTACCAAATATTAACATTGATTTTCTCAGGTGTTCAAATACTTATTTGCAGCTGTATCATACAAATAAATAGTTAAAAAATCATACATTGTGATTTCTGGATTTTTTTTTTTAGATTATGTCTCTCACAGTGGACATGCACCTATGATGACAATTTCAGACCCCTCCATGATTTCTAAGTGGGAGAACTTGCAAAATAGCAGGGTGTTCAAATACTTATTTTCCTCACTGTATAGATATATATATTAGGGCTGTCAATCGATTACATTTTTTTTATTTAATTCATTAAATTATGTGCCGATTAATTAATTGCATATATAAATATTTGCTAAAAAAGCCCCTCATATAATATAATGATTTAATCATTCGTGTTTTAATCATTATATTACATTGTAATGTTTACATGTTACATTCTAAAAAAAATAATAATACAGATAATTAAAATGTATGCCCTCATTGTGACACGAGTAAAGAATTAAAGACTGTTACACTTTACAACAAGGTTCCATTTGACAACCAGAACTAACAATGAACAATACATTTATTAATCTAGTTGATGTTCATTTCAACATATAAACTGTACTTTTATTAAATCAATAGTTGTTTATGCACTATGAACTAACATTAACAAAGATTAATAAATGCTGTAAACATTATATTGTTAATTGTTTGTTCATGATACCAAATGTAAACAAATGGAACCTTATTGTAAAGTGTCGCCAATAAGACAATACAAAAAGCGTCTTTAGAATACAATGTATTGTTTATTTGCATATTATTGATCATAAGTCAATCATTGGCACACAGTTCACATCAATCCATTTCACAAGTGAATTTGTCAATCAGTCGGAGGTTTATTATGAGGGCTTGTTTAAGGACCATCAATGTTAAACTGCGTCGGAGCGTCTCACTTTGGTTGCGTTGCATCATAAACACTGTTTTTAGGTCACTGTGTCAAGTTAAATGTAGTTTAATACTTATAAAAACAGGTCTTGAGATCCCTGCGTTCAGATTTGTGCTCCATTAAGCTGTTTAAACGCAAGTGCGGATCCGTCTTTGTTGTGTTGTCGCCATCGATTGTGGTTTGTTCTCTGTATAAGCTGCACGTTGCCTATAGAGCTGAAGTTTCACTTACTGCCCCCTGGAGAAAACAGGTGGTACTACAAGCTTGAGTTACTCCGGAATCTTCTTTATGATTCATTGTGTAATTTTTTTTTAATGCATTATCTTTTATCTAATTAATCTACATCTACAGTATATATTAATAGAAAAATATAAACAGCAGTGTTTACATATGTTGTTTACTGCCACATGGGGAAACATAATGTCCAAATAAATGCATAAAAATCAATGTGGCACGTTATTGATTACATAATAAAACAACAACCAAATGGAAAATATTATAAATATATTCTTTTCTTCCAATGTGTCACGCCCAATTCCTAATGCGCTCTTAAGTCCTCGTGGTGGCGTAGTGACTCGCCTCAATCCGGGTTGCATAGGACGAATCTCAGTTGCCTCCGCGTCGTTACCGCGGAGACGTAGCGCCTGTGGAGGCTTCACGCCATCTACCGCGGCATCCACACACAACTCACCACACGCCCCACCGAGAACCACATTATAGCGACCACAAGGAGGTTACCCCATGTGACAATACCCTCCCTAGCAACCGGGCCAATTTGGTTGCCTAGGAGACCCAGCTGGAGTCACTCAGCACACCCTGGATTCAAACTCCAGGAGTGGTAGCCAGCGTCTTTACCACTGAGCTACCCAGGCCAAATATACCCAATATTCCAGGTCAAGTTAAGATCAAACAACAGCACTAACAATGGAAGTCAATTGGGCCAATCTAAAAATGTGTGTTAACATGATTTTAGTGTGATAAAATCACATACTAACCAATTTTACAACTTTATTGCCATGACGACATAATGCCATAAACCCTAAAACTACAGTAAAATTGATGACAGTTAATGTAAGTCCTTTTCTAAAATAAGCTTCACATTTATGCATTTTAAATCCGCCAAATATTGTCCGCATTGACTTCGGTTGTAAACGTGTCACTGTAAACACAGAAGTACATCACGCACCCCTTGTTACTTTTGAACTGCATGAATCATTATTCACACTGTAGAGAAAACTATCATCGTTATTACTATTATTGATTTATTTTTTCTTAGGTCGAGGCCCACCGATGCGAGACATGGGCCCGCTCCCCCCACCACCTGAATTTTATGGACCTCGAGGGCTTCCTCCTCGGCCTTTCCCTCCCGGACCTCTCCGCCCCTGGATCGATGGTTCCACCACTGTATGGGGGCCGAGGCTTCCGGGACCCCTCCACTAACAGCTCAGACCTCCAGGGACGGTGAGGAGAACGCCACATTAGCCAACAACCCCCGCACCGATCACTTCCATCAGCAGGGGGCGCCGCAGGATTCGGAAAACTCCGCAATGGCGGAACCTTGAACCAACTTTTACCTGAACAATTTCACCAGGCTTGACTTCATGATGTTCTTTGTTTGGTCCTGATTCTTTTCAATATTTAAACATCAAAACGCCACATTTGTTTCGGGTGAGAGGAAAAACTCTTTTTGCTTGCTATGTTTGTTTTGTTTATTTCAATAACACATTTGTGACCGAAATTGAGGGTTTTGATTTTATACGTTTGCAAACCTTTCCTATGGAAAAAGTTTGATTTAATATACATTTAATTGTTTTATTTTCCGCAATGAAACTGTATGTTGTCATGTGGGAAATCATTTAAACCAACCTGACGTAAATATATTCATGAAGCCATATACTCATGCCTTTAATACGAGAGGACTCTGAGGAGAATTTAAATATTTTTATGCCTTTTTCACCAATTGTGAACACATATTTCTGTTCAGCTGCTTTTAGTTCGATGATTTGCCGGCTCACCTGTGTGTTGTGTCTGTTAATGTTTGTTGTACATCTGTTCTTATGATCTCTTTTCCAAGAGGAAAGGCACATATGCTGTCATATTGACAAAGTATTTGTACATTTCTTTCAGATGCATATACAATAAAAATATTCTCGGAAATCAAACATTGCTAGCGTAACAAATACCAAAATTTTGTGCACTTTCATGTTACCGCAATAGTCGACAGGTGACCTAGAGTACATAAATCGTCTGTATACCATGTGATTGTATTAATTGATGTTGGACGATAAAGTTTTTGCAGAGTCGTGATTGTGCGAAAATTACAGAAACTTTACAGGCAATTTTGCAGATTGAGTTACGTGTAAATTGTTCGGTAAAGCATTCTTGTGTAAATTGCTCCATTGGTTTTTAATAACAATTTATGCAATTATTTTTACTGAACCGTCACATTTAATGCAACAGATTTCCAAATTGTTTGTAATGCCATTCTTATTGTAAATTGTTGCATTCAGTTCAATCTGACTAATATTTATCACAGTTCACAGAATTTATTTGTATGTGACACTTAACGTAAGAATAGTTTTACTGAACAATTTACACATTCGTCAAATTCAGTTTACGTGAATTAACTCAATAATTGTTTTACAAAAATACAATAAACAACAGGTAAATTATTTGCTTTTCAATTTACAGCATTAACGTAAGAATGGTTTTACAAACAATTTAAACATTCAGTTCGCGTGAATTAACGTAAGAGTGGTTTTACGAACAATTTACACATTCGTCAAATTCAGTTAGCGTGAAAAATGCAAAAAAACAACAGTATATTATTTGCTTTACAATTTACAGAATTAACGTAAGAATAGTTTTACGAACAATTTACACATTCGTCAAATTCAGTTCGCGTGAATTAACGTAAGAATGGTTTTACGAACAATTTACACATTCGTCAAATTCAGTTCGCGTGAATTAACGTAAGAGTGGTTTTACGAACAATTTACACATTCGTCAAATTCAGTTAGCGTGAAAAATGCAAAAAAAAAACAAAACAACAGTATATTATTTGCTTTACAATTTACAGAATTAACGTAAGAATAATTTTACGAACAATTTACACATTCGTCAAATTCAGTTAGCGTGAAAAATGCAAAAAAACAACAGTATATTATTTGCTTTACAATTTACAGAATTAACGTAAGAATAGTTTTACGAACAATTTACACATTCGTCAAATTCAGTTTGCGTGAATTAATGCAATAATTGTTTTACAAAAATACAACAAACAGGTAAATTACTCTCTTTACAATTTACAGAATTAACGTAAGAATGTTTTAACGAACTACTTAAATATTTGTTCTCACTTTTCACAAATGATGCCCAATGAACGATGTTTTCTAGTGTTTTGATTCAATTCTCTCAAAAACTCTGTCGTTATCATATTGGCATATAGTGTTTCCTTTGATATTAGAGTAAATTATTTCAGGAAGTGTGTTGAAAGGATGTATTTTGTGCGTAGTAAGAGTGTCTTTATCATGTGTGAAAATCTTAGGGAAGAAATTGTTAAAAAAATGAAAAAAATGTGGCATTAAATTCATGGGAATGAGTGAGTTTAAATAAAGCAGCTTTCCCTTCTAGCTCATGTTGTAAGACAATTCTAAGATGTGTTTACTGGGAAATAAAGATTTATGTGTCATTCACTTCAACATATTTTCCCCTATTGCTAATATAATCAAGTATACATATATGTACAGTATATAAGGCTGAATCTCACAAACACAGTCCAGGTCACATTTCACCCCAAAAATCTAAAGATACTGGAAATTATATTTTGCATAAAGACAATTCAGCAATTTAGCATATCTGCTAGTTTCAAAACTTAAGCATTAAACATCTTTGTTATATTATAAGGGAAAGTTTCCCTAGTCATCGTGTCAAATATGTTACGGACAAACTGCCATTACAAACACTGATTAAATGCTACACTTCAAGTAACGCACATCATTATGTGTTTCATTTATTCTGCCATATGTGCAGTCAATCTTTATAAATAATGTAAAGAATTGTGTGTTTTTGCGATGTTTCCAGCATGGTCACTAATGTACTCCTTGACAATATGCAATTGTAGTTAAAATACTGAAAAAAAAATATTAACTTGCTTTATGTGTTCAAAATGTCCCTCACAGAGGAAATGACATCACATGATGCTGGTCACATGGTTTGGGGGTATTATTTAGTAACTTAGTTGACAGAACTTTTGTGGACGAATAAAATAAGATAATTTTTTTAAATCTCAGATTCAATCTAAAAAGTACTATTTTTCTGAAGTGTTTAGATTTTTTTAATTAAATGTAGATAACGTTGACTTGAACCTTTTTATTTATTATTGTGAACTTAAGACTCAATCACTTCAAAAACTAATATTGCAAAAAACTGGCCATCAGGAAACATTGTGGCAATTTCAAACAAAATATCTGTGATACAACATGATGTATAAATTCTTCACAGAAATTCAACACTTATTTAGATTTGATCTATAGTTCTCATAGTCTCTGAGGTTTAACCCTTGTGCGACCTTCAGGTCATTTTTGTCTTTTTCATTTTAGGTTTTTTTCTATGATATTAAGCTTTCATTCCGGAGCCCTGGCTTCAAAAATGTAATTTTTTTTAAATTTATATTTTCCACCAGATGGCGCCATTTTTCTCCTGTTTATCCTATGGAGCAAATACAAGCTTTTCCCCTATTCTCTGTTTACTGTATTATAGAGACCTGCAGGACAACTGAATACATGATGCCGGCAGCTAAATTTGTGTGAGTGTGTCGGTATGGATGTCAGAGTCTCTTTTGTATTTGTGTTTTAAGAAATGTGTGTGTGTAAAAACAACAGTGGCATCATGTAAACAAACTGGCATTTAAAGGGTTAAAATCCTGAAAATTACATTTTTTTTAATCTGCACAAAAAATAATTATGCATAAAAATCAATATTGTTGCTAATCATATCCCAGACTGTGGTTCCCCCCTTAGCATATTATTGTATATGGAAAATAATAATAATAATAAAAAAAAAAAATTATTTTCATAAAAAACAACAGAGGCATTATGTAAACAAACTGGCATTGAAAGGGATAAAATCCTGAAAATGAAAGAATATTTGGTAGCTATGATCAGGACTGTTGTTGGATAAAAAAATTTACTCGTTATGCATAATTCAACGTTATGCTAATGTTTTAAGCACCACACTCCTCGCTCTCTCTCATCTATCTGCATGCAGTCAGAATTCATGTCAAGATTGCAATGCTGGAGTGTGTGTGTGCGTGCGCGCGCCCGCGAGAGAGAGGCGCGTGCGAAAACATATTTATCCAACCCCACTTCAAAACAGTCTGTGGGTTCCATCTTTTGGACATTAATCATATCGCATTGGTTTTCATTTCTTGTCCTCAGAGCCAGAGTTACATATCTCTACATTGATTAAAAAAGAAAATCAAATGTGTTTTTAATGGTAGTATTATTTTATACGGAAATCAATTATTTATAATTCAGATGAGAATAAAGTTAGGGTTAATTAAAATTAAGGAAAACAAATATATTGATCTGAAATGTAGCAAATTAATTTTAAATTTAGGTGCAATTACCAAACATATCGCAAGGTCTTTTTATTAATTTAATTAATAAACTAATTATATAAAGCTATTGTCAGTGCACTACAAATAAACTGGTTATATGCCTTTATTAATAAAATACAAGAACAAATGTGCTGCTTCATTCAACTCAGTCTCATGACCGGTGTGGACAGTGCCCGGCGATGGGGGTGGATTCACGGGACCTTCCATCTCAGTTGCAGGTGTAGTGTTGTCTGACAGTAACAATAAAAATAAATTGTGTCATATCACAACTTTTATTCCAAAGTAATCCAGATTAGATATACACAGGGGGCAACATATATTGTATTATTTTACTATTTACCTGGGTATAAAGGTGCTGCATTATCCAACCCAGTGTGGTCAGTGCCTAGCGATGGGGGTTGCTGTTGTTGTGACCTCGTCGCTCTTCTCCTAAACCGCTTGAACCGGTCGGTGTTCGTAGCTTTGACCTCAGTATGGCCGAGGTACAGAGAAGGGGCCCAGTCAGGATCACACTCCAACATTTCATAGGCAGGTTTGCCTGCAAACACAGTCACCAAATAAACTGCTATGTAGCCTAGATGTACAACATTTAAAACTGATTGTAACATGGTAACTTAAGCTAATTTTCTAGCCATTTCATGCTAGTTAACGGTTAACATTGGCCTAACGTCAAATCTAATGGTCTGGTTAAATCAAACAAAACACGCTGGTTATTTGCCCACAACATAACATTTACAGAGAGTAATTGTAACTTACCTTTGTGAAAATGCTTTGAACACACCATCATGTGTGGTGGAGTGTTATCGAAGGTAATCTTGGGCCTCCTTACTGCTGCTATCCATGCCATTCGTCGCCTTTTTGTCACCTCTGAAACATGGCTCGTACTATTATTTTTCCACGCTGGAAAACGATAAAAGGATTTTACGTTATTAAGCTTTATGCCACTTCTATCGTGAGAACGACTATTGCAGTTTATAACACAGCAGGTTGACGGCATCTTGAACACTGCGTTCTTCCTTCCGTGCAATCAAGTCTGGCGCCTTCTGTTTGTGCCGCGGATTCCCAAAATGCTTTGCGTTCACCACTGGTAATACGTCACGATGACGTCACATTAGCGATCTCGTGGCGGATGGTGACCGGGATGGCTGCTATCGGACTGATAACACTGCTGGTGCGCGGAGCGACGCATTACATGCAGAATAAACACTAACAGAAGGTGTTATGAATGTTATTAAGGCTTTATAAAGCTCTGTAAGGGACATCCTTTGCAGTTGTACCATGTTATCAGATACTCTACACTGTTTTATTAGCACGCTCCCAACAACTGACAACAGAGGACATTTGTGGAAGACATATTTTTGTAAAAGTCGGAGCTTTGGGGTTTTATGGGTATTTTGTCAAAACTGAAATGAAGATTAATATAATATTTGAAATCTGCGCTTGTCTCGATTTACTTGTTTCTCCATTTATTTACATTGATTCGTTTGAATATTAAAATTCAGTTTATGAAAGCAAAAAAAAAAAAAAAAAACCAGACAGTCCAAAGATGAAAACATGTATTTGGGACTTTTAGTGTTGTCTTTTAGGGTATATGTAGGCACACACACACACACACACACACACAAAAGTTCTTCATCTTTTGAAAAGTGACATTAGCAGTGTGCAGTCAACAGATACTCAATTGATGTTCAGTTTGTAGTCCTAAAACATGAAAAATTATTAAAAAAAAATCAAATAAAAAAAATAAGCCATGCGTTATAGTCGATTATCTCTATAGATTTCCACTAATGTAGATACGGATTTCTTGTCTTCGGCCGATGCCAAACGTGGCGTATGCTCGTCTGTAACATAATGGTTTCAATACAATAAAGACCAATGAGGAGTTTTGTTGACAAAACATCAAGATGCATCTTTTTACATCAGAAATCTTCATAGCCCAGATAGCACATGTACATCTCTGAGATGTCTGTTTTAGATCTTTTCATCTGGAAAGCACCGCTGATAGCACACGTACATCTACATCTATTTGATGCGTGCGTTTACATCTGGCAGACGTATTTTTTAGGTTGTTAGCTCATCCGCAATACATCTATGAGACGTTTCTTCTCGGATGTCAATCAGACATTCGGCAGATGTATTTGAGGCGTTTAACATCAAACATTTAGAATGTTTGTAAATCTGATCTTTGTAAGATGTTCAGAACATCCATCCATCCATCCATCCATCTTCAACCGCTTATCCGAAGTCGGGTCGTGGGGGCAGCTGCTCCAGCAGGGGGCCCCAAACTTCCCTATCCCGAGCCACATTAACCAGCTCTGACTGGGGGACCCTGAGGCGTTCCCAGGCCAGTGTGGAGATGTAATCTCTCCACCTAATCCTGGGTCTTCCCCGAGGCCTCCTCCCAGCTGGACGTGCCTGAAACACCTCCCTAGGGAGGCGCCCAGGGGGCATCCTTACCAGATGCCCAAACCACCTCAACTGACTCCTGATGACAACTGATGTTCAGGAGGTGTTTATTAAAATGCGACGCTTTCCAGAAGATCTAAAACAAACATCTCAGAGACGTATTTGTGCTATCAGGGATCCCAATCTAATTAACATCTGCTAAACATCTTAAAAAGATCAGATTTACAAATATTCTAATTCATAATTGTCTCAAAGAGATCTGCTGAATGTCGTATTCACATCCGAGAGATAATATCTTGTAGATGTATTGCAAATGAGCAAACAATGTAAAAAATACGTCTTCCAGATGTAAACACAGCCATCAAGTAGACGTCGGGTGATGTAAGTGTGCTATCAGGAACATGGCATGTACAGAATTTAATCCACCAAGTTTCCATGTTAAGTTCTCTAGATATGAAGGCGCTGCGTCCCGACCCCTGGACTGGAGATCTGGGATAAAGAGTCTGATATTGCAGGGAATGTAAGAGATGATGCTCCAAAAGGAACCGGTCAGCACCATAGCCCAGAAACAGAATTAATATGGTCCACTTATGTCAGGCACATTCTCAGCTGTGGGATTTTTTGTTTAGTCTTTGTGCAAAATTTGATTAAGGTGCAGGAAGAGTGGTTTCTTTGTCAGAAGGTTGAGTTTTTCCTCTTGAAGTCAGTTGGTTTCTTGTACCTAAAACCAAATTGAACAATTGCATTCATGCAAGGTGTATTAATATGATCCACAAATATAGAATAATGCATCATTTATTGCTACTCACAGTTCTATAACGATGGGACCTGGTTTGATTTCATCCATTTCCATGAAAGCAAAACACTTTGTGCTGGTAAATCCTTTCTTGGGTTTGTAGTGTTTGAATTCAAAGAAAATAGCTGCACCTGGAGAACACAGATATACGATATTCCTAAAGTTCAAGTTTATTCGATACAAAAATACTGGAGACTCACTGCACACACTCACACACACTCGCGCACACACACACACTCGCGCACACTCGCGCACACACACACACACTCACTCGCGCACACACACACACACTCGCGCACACTCGCGCACACACACACTCGCGCGCACACACACACTCGCGCGCACACACACACACTCGCGCACACACACACACTCAAGACACACACACACACTCACGACACACACACACTCGCGCACACACACACACACGCTCACTCGCACACTAACACACAAACTCACACAAACACACACTCACACACTAACACACTCGCACACTAACACACTCGCACACTAACACACTCGCACACTAACACACTCGCACACTAACACACTCGCACACTAACACACACTCGCACACAAACACACTCGCACACAAACACACACTCTCACTCGCACACTAACACACAAACTCACACAAACACACACTCACACAAACACACTCGCACACTAACACACTCGCACACTAACACACTCGCACACTAACGCACACTCGCGCACACTCGCGCACACTCGCGCACACACACACACACTCACTCGCGCACACACACACTCACACTTCAGCACTCTCAGCACACACACTCGCCACACACACTCGCGCACACACACACACACTCGCGCACACACACACACTCGCGCACACACACACACTCGCGCACACACACACACTCGCGCACACACACACACACGCTCACTCGCACACTAACACACAAACTCACACAAACACACACTCACACACTAACACACTCGCACACTAACACACTCGCACACTAACACACTCGCACACTAACACACTCGCACACTAACACACTCGCACACTAACACACTCGCACACTAACACACTCGCACACAAACACACACTCGCACACAAACACACACTCGCACACAAACACACACTCGCGCACACACACACACACACACACACTCACTCGCACACTAACACACAAACTCACACAAACACACACTCACACAAACACACTCGCACACTAACACACTCGCACACTAACACACTCGCACACTAACACACTCGCACACTAACACACTCGCACACTAACACACACTCGCACACAAACACACACTCGCGCACACACACAAACACACACTCGCACACTAACACACACACAAACACACTCGCACACTAACACACACACAAACACACTCGCACACTAACACACAAACACACTCGCACACACACACAAACACACACTCGCACAAACACACACACACACTCGCACACACACACAAACACACTCGCACACTAACACACACACAAACACACACGCACACTAACACACAAACACACACTCGCACACTAACACACAAACACAAACTCACTCGCACACTAACACACAAACACAAACTCACTCGCACACTAACACACACACGCACTCACTCACTCGCACACTAACACACAAACACACACTCGCACACTAACACACACACACAAACTCACTCGCACACTAACACACACACACGCACTCACTCGCACACTAACACACACTCGCACACAAACACACACACTCACTCGCACACTAACACACACACACACTCACTCGCACACTAACACACACACTCACTCGCACACAAACACACACACACTCACTCGCACACTAACACACACACACTCACTCGCACACTAACACACACACACTCACTCGCACACAAACACACACACACTCACTCGCACACAAACACACACACACTCACTCGCACACAAACACACACTCGCACACTAACACACAAACACAAACTCACTCGCACACAAACACACACACGCACTCACTCGCACACTAACACACACACGCACTCACTCGCACACTAACACACACACGCACTCACTCGCACACTAACACACACTCGCACACAAACACACACACTCACTCGCACACACACACACACACGTTGTGTTTCCATGTTTTATGGGGACTTTCCATAGACATAATGGTTTTTATACTGTACAAACTTTATATTCTATCCCCTAAACCTAACCCTACCCCTAAACCTAACCCTCACAGAAAACTTTCTGCATTTTTACATTTTCAAAAAACATAATTTAGTATGATTTATAAGCTGTTTTCCTCATGGGACCGACAAAATGTCCCCACAAGGTCAAAAATTTGGTCCCCATAAAGTGATAAATACACACTCTCACACACACACACACACACACACACACACACACACACACACACACACACACACACACACACACACACACACACTACTAGAGTAAAATGAGACCTTTGGGTAGTTTTTCTAGATGTTTCTGGATTTCTACATTCACGCTGAAATGAATGTACGTGTCTTCTTTCTGTGTGGCCACTGGGGTGTCTTGAACTGGGTTCAAATCTATACCGTTCAGATCTGAGGAGGGGGAAAATATGTAAATGATAGAAAATAATTAGGACTTAAAATCTGGACTATACTTGTATATCTTGGTATATTTTTGTGTTTGATATGCAGACCTTTAACACTGACTGTAATGTAAGGGTCAATACACTGTCCTGCATCTTTCAGCCCAATCTTCTCTATCGTTAGTGTGAGGAGAGTCATTCCAGGCTCTGAGGGCAAGCGTTCCAACAAAGTACCTGTCAAAATAAAAAATTTTATTATAAACTTTATAACAAACTCAAACAAATAATATATATATATTATGCAACAAAGTTGTATGGCAATGTTTCATTTGTGGAAAAACTTGGAAAAACATAAAACAATCATTTTTGGGTGTTTCTTCAGCTTTGGGCACTTTTTGCACTGTAAAGCCTCCGCTTCTGAGACCGTCAATCCGCGCATCTTGTTGTGCATGACACCGCGGAGACTCACAGCATGTGGAGGCTCATGCTACTCTCCACGATCCTCATACAACTCACCACATGCCCCATTGAGAGAACCACTAATCACCACCACGAGGAGGTTACCCCATGTGACTCTACCTTCCTTAGCAACCGGGACAATATGGTTGCTTAGGAGACCTGACTTGAGTCACTCAGCACGCCCTGGGGAAATACTGCTCTAACGCACGGGCTCTAACGAACTCTAACGCACGCGCGCACTAACGAACGCACGGACTCTAACGAACACACACGTATGCACTAGCGCACGCACTCTAATGCACGCACGCACTCGAACGCATGCGCACGCACTAACGCGCGCACTTTAACAAGCGCACACTCTAACGAACGCACGCGCACGCTAACGAGCGCACGCACTAACGCACGCCCTCGAACGCACACAAGCCCGCGTACTCTAACGACCGCGCCCTCTACCGCCCGCTCTATATATATATATATATATTTACATCTGTTACTTTTAATAAAAAAATAACCCCTGTGCCATATAATTGCTCTAAGCTGAAGAAACACTATTAAATGGCATGAATTTAAGATCTTACTATTAGTGGACCATATTCATATTAGATACTAAGGTTTTAAAAATCTTTATATTACAGTGGTAGGTCAGTGTCTATTTGATGAAACTGTTATTACAGTAACAGTATGGTCATGCAAAACGCAAGACAATAAATGCAGCTGAAGTTTCTGCACTGTGGGGCGAGTTAAAGAATGAAGCACCTGGCACTCTCGAGGGGAACGATGGTGTCGAACCCGCACCAGGACCAGCATCCAACTCCTCCTCCACCTCTAGGTTTTCCTCCTCTCCTGGCGCAAGAATTTTCCTAAAGGGAATGAGGACAGAAAATAATCATTGTATCTGCAAAAACACCAGTTCAATCAATCACATCCAAAATATTCATACAACTAACATGAATTACCTCAAAGGCACTGGCTGGACATCAAAAGGGAAATCTTTGTTGAAAGTCAGAATGTTCTTAATAACTGTTAAGAGACAGAAAAATAATAATAATGATATATATGTCTAAGACATATTATTTAAACCCACATTAAATATTTAAACCCACATTAAATCCACATATGTACATACTGGGTTCCAGTTTTTTCAGGTCTTCTAACTTGAACTCCTCTTGAGATTGTGTGCACTAACAAAAACAAACATTAGAGAATCAGAGCTGATAAATCACCACAAATGTGAAGAATACTAATAAACAAATAATTAAGAAATCAGGTGACAACCCATAAGATTACTAACCTGTAAAGCTGCACTTCGCATTTCAAGACATGTTGCAAATTTTCCAATGTTTTTCTGGCAAAATACAATAAACAATCATATTTGTGAGATAACAAAAGTGCAAGAGGGCAGTTGTTTTTAATCAGTTCATCATGATTTACTGCTGTATCATTTAAAGCTGCACTATGTAACTTTGTGCTCTCTAGCGACATCTGTGGTGGAAACATAAAACTGCAAGAAATTTGTGGAAGAACACTTTACGTCAGTCGTGTTTGGCACTGATCTTCTGGTGGACGAATCTCATGATTTGAGCTTTGCCTGTGTGTGTGTGTGTGTGTGTGTGTGTGTGTGTGTGTGTGTGTGTGTGTGTGTGTGTGTGTGTGTGATCGTGACTGGAGATATTCAGAGCCGGAGTCATAACATCCTATTTTCCTGTTGATATAATGTTATACGTTTAAAACCGAACTATTACTTGCTTTGATGTAGATAAACAACAGTCGTGTTAACATATTTTGAATGAATGAATTTGACATTTATATCGCTTTTCTGACGCTACACTCAAAGCGCTTTTACATAAAGAACAGGAGACTCAATCACCTCAATCAGTACCAGTATATTTAATAAAATGTTTGATCTAAAATTAATGTTTGTATTGTGTGTAGGGCTGTCTATTTAACACGTTAATTCAGTGCGATTAATTTGACATTAATGCAATTAATCGCACCATAATAAGGAAGATTCCTGAGAAATGCTTGTAGTACCATCCGTTTACTCCAGAGGGCAGTAAGTGAAACTTCAGCTGTGTGAGCAACACACAGTTTATACAGTGAAGAAACACTTCAACAGAACAACACAAACATGCGTTACGTTCTTGCATTTTAATTATCTGAATATATTTGTATTATATATATATATATATATATATATATATATATATATATATATATATAATTTGTTTAATATTTAAAGATAACTATATATAATTATATATTGATATAAATATGTATAATATTTATATATTGAGTTATTGTTATACGAGGGGCTTTCCAGGCAAATATTTGTATATGCGATTAATCGCGATAAATTATTCAGGACACCATGTAATTAATTCGATTAAAAATGTAAATTGATTGTGTGACACATCAATTTAAGAGGTGATACTCGTGATATGGCTGATACGAGTTTATTATCTTTATATTATACAGCCTCAGTTGATAATGCAAGTGCACCGTAATATTAAAATAGTACGTCTATGAAATGCTCACAATAATACCGTAAACTAAAAACATAAAACAAGGATTCAATAATGGTGTGGGATAAAATCTACTTTATTAAACATGAAAATAATATGCTTAAAAATGCAATACGTCAGTTTCAGAAGTCATAGTAACTTCCCCCGACATGTCGACACATCGCGATCGATTAAAACACGAGTAATGTGCGATTCATACACACATGGCAACCCTGCCAGACAACGTATCCAAGCAAACTTACCCAAACGGATAACCGGGGTAAGTTAAGAACATTGTTTTGAACACTGGTTGTTTATATACTCAATCAGTAATAGTGGTCGACCGATATATCGCCGAGTCCGATATTCAGACTATTTTTAATAATCGACATCGGCAGTTACATTTTGCAGTTTGGCTGATTTGTTTCTTGAGGGCTCCGAGAATCGCCGGCTTGCATGTGAGGTGACTGAAACATGTAAACGACCAGTCACGGTTCGTTTTGTTGTTACGTGCCATCGTGCTACTACAATAAGAGACCGGTGTGCAACACAGTGTCATTTAAACGGTCCGCATTTCAGAGCCGCAGCAGACGCATTTGAGCTCATCATGTCTAATGATTAAAAAGGCAAATATCAATAAAACTAATATCATATACCATCTGCAAATATTTACATTTTATGCATTTGGCAGACGCTTTTATCCAAAGTGACTTACAGTGCACTTATTACAGGGACAATCCCCCCGGAGCAACCTGGAGTTAAGTGTCTTGCTCAAGGACACAATGGTGGTGGCTGTGGGGATCGAACCAGCAACCTTCTGATTACCAGTGATGTGCTTTAGTCCACTACGCCGCCACCACTCCACAATGCACCACAAATATGCAATCCAAGTAGGTGAACATGGCCATTTAAACTGTCAGGAGATTGCTGCTTGCTGCTTGCTGCCTGGATATCGGCATCAGCCATTAAACCCCATATCGGTCGACCACTAATCAATAATGGCAATTTGATCATTTTCAACCAGAAAATCTTACATAGTGCAGCTTTAAATAGCGATTGACAGCCATCACCATACCTTCTGTTCCTCTGTAAAATCATGCGAGTTTGATGACTGCACTTCTTTCTGAAGTTGCCTCGCAAGTCTGATGAAACATCACAATAATCGGTCAGTAAATTACAGAATGTTGTTTTTATTGAGTATTTTGTCCTCATTAAAAAAAAAATTTACTGCTAGAGAAATAAACAGTACATTTAAAACACATAAAATCATCATAAATATTCATATAATAAGATTCCAGGCCTATCAGTAACCTTAAAACAGCAGTTTATATTCTACATGGAGAGGGTCCCCTCATGGGGGCTGCCATGTTAGGATCACATGACTAGTAACTTCCATGTTATTGGATACTTTTTCTCAATGCATTAAAGGCTAAAAGTAGCACATTTCTACATTGACATCGGTAACTGAAAACTATTGTATTTCAATGAAAGCGTACCCCCTCCCTTAAGTGTCAGTTTAAGTCCAAGACTACATAAACACAAAAATTACTGAGTGCGCCTTTAAATACACTGAAAATGCAACTGTGAATCTTGTGTTTTATGACAGCAAATGTGCTTGAACTAGGATAAAACCTTAAAGAAAGGCAAAACTACAGCTTGAAAAGCAGAGGGATGAAAATAGTTGTGTTTGAACAGCTTTGACCTAAATGGCATTCATTCAGATGAGCACAGACACAGTAAAACTCCACCCAGTGCTGGAGGAGGGTGTGGCGCGCGACACATAATTCAAACAGGCTGTCAGACACAGTTATGTACTCATTGCATCTCATGCACATCAAGCATGCATTTCATGCATTTAATGTAACACTGCATGATCATGCACAATAAAGTACAAATAACACAACAACGAGTACGTGTGGCGGGAAATACATTACAACTTTGTGTCAATGCAATGCATCAATTGTCATTTGTGTTGCTTGAGGGAAAACATGCTTATCCATTTTCACCCGGTCTTAATCAGAGATCACAGAAAATGTGCATTAATTGTAATCATAAACGCGCAACTTACATTTGATATTCATCGATGGCTTCTACCAACTGCCCCCACGAATCAAAGTCCGTGCCCTTTTTAAAACTCGCGTGCCACTTCTGGACGGTCTTGGTGACATCTGACATCTTCTCGGGTTAAAGTTGCACGAAAGGTTTGCGGTCGGTCATCGCTGGGGAAGTTTTATCTCCAGCGCACCGCCTGTGAGACGCACTGGGCTCCGGATGCACCGGTGGCACTGACACACACCGACACAGGCCTGATGCGCGTGCAACCAAACTACCTGCCACAGAGACCGGAAGCCGTGGCCACGGAGCGTTTTCAGAATAAAAGTCAGGGCATGTCTTGAGGGATGAGGTAAATTTCGCACTGACAGTTTCAGAAAATTCCAGATAAACTAAAACATTTAGAAATATGAGAATTAAGCAGGTATAGTTTTTTCTTGCAGTGTGAATAATAAATAAATAAATGTAAAAAAAAAAATCTAAATAAATATACAAATAAAAAAATATTGTTTGTGTACTTATCGTCATTTTAATTTTTTGGAAAAACCATAAGATATATACTTTATTAATCTCTCTGGTATTTATTAACTTTGATGCAGTGTAGTAGGACAGTATGTTAGATTATTATCATTCTTTCCGAATGAGCACTTCTGTTCTTTATTTTTATTTAATTATATATATAGATATATAGATATAGCTTGTATAACAGTGTAAATTTGCTGTCCCTCAAAATAACTCAACACACAGCCATTAATGTCTAAACCGCTGGCAACAAAAGTGAGTACACCCCTAAGTGAAAATGTCCAAATTGGGCCCAATTAGCAATTTCCCCTCCCCGGTGTCATGTGACTCGTTAGTGTTACAAGGTCTCAGGTGTGAATGGGGATCAGGTGTGTTTGGTTCAGATTGTGTCAAGCGTGTGTGGCGGAAACTAGGTGAGGAGTACAAAGACAAGTGTGTCTTGCCTACAGTCAAGCATGGTGGTGGGAGTGTCATGGTCTGGGGCTGCATGAGTGCTGCGGCACTGGGGAGCTACAGTTCATTGAGGGAACCATGAATGCCAACATGTACTGTGACATACTGAAGCAGAGCATGATCCCTCCCTTCGGAGACTGAGCCGCAGGGCAGTATTCCAGCATGATAACGACCCCAAACACACCTCCAAGACGACCACTGCCTTGCTAAAGAAGCTGAGGGTGAAGGTGATGGACTGGCCAAGCATGTCTCCAGACCTAAACCCTATTGAGCATCTGTGGGGCATCCTCAAACAGAAGGTGGAGGAGCACAAGGTCTCTAACATCCACCAGCTCTGTGATGTCATCATGGAGGAGTGGAAGAGGACTCCAGTGGCAACCTGTGAAGCTCTGGTGAACTCCACGCCCAAGAGGGTTAAAGCAGTAATGGAGAATAATGGTGGACACAAAAAATATTGACACTTTGGCCCTAATTTGGACATTTTCACTTAGGGGTGTACTCACTTTTGTTGCCAGCGGTTTAGACATTAATGGCTGTGTGTTGAGTTATTTTGAGGGGACAGCAAATTTACACTGTTATATAATGTGAGGGGTGTACTCACTTTTGTGAGATACTGTATATATATATATATATATATATATATATATATATATATATATATATATATATATATACATATATGTATATATATATATATATATATAGTATATATATATATATATATATATATATATATATATATATATATATATATATATATATATATATATATAATAAACAGATTAAGTAAAAACAGAAAGTATTCATTAATTTTGGCTTGAAAAATATATTAAAAGATTATTTGTTTATGTAATGTGCAAATTTGATGAAGATATTAAAAAACATTCTTTAATAGTTTATTTCATTTAAGCTGTTTATACTTCCATATTTAAAAAAAATAAATGTATTGCATTGTCAAGCCACAAAGTTCAGAAACCCACGCAAAATCAGAGTAATTACGTCAGTGGGGTTTAAATCGATGGGCGTGTCAAATACGTCACTGCAGATGCGTCATACAGGAAGAACGTTCATTGTTTTGGCGTTTCCTGATCTGCATCTGACTCGCCGATTAAAAAAACAACAACAAACATCTGAAAGTCGATACATTTCAGGTACAAACACACATCTATTTCTTTATTTCTATTTATCCTAGCTTTATAAGACTGTTGTTAGAATTAATTCAGTAGCTTCTGTGTTTACTCCTGTCATTGTCTCTGCCGTTTTAATTTATTAACAAAATTAAACACGAATATCGATGTATGCTCGTATTAGGACCACGAAGCGTCATTCTAGATGGTTTTTAGCTAATGTTGAGTGGATTTCTGTGTCTAAATCATATAAAACAGATGATAAACAGGCCGAGATGATATAAATAGGGCTGTATTATCAAAAGACACATTGATCATTCAGGCAACGCTTGTACCATTGATTTATTGTGTAATTCATAAGGATTTTGTGCTAATTTAATGTTTTCTTTACATCTGAAATCCACAATGATAACTTGCTTAGTCATTTACCTCCATTACTTGTATACAACATTCATGTTCATCGATGTAAATATGAATACAGCACCTTTAGTGTCTGGTCGCCTCATATCTCTATTTAGACCAATAGAAACTAATGCAAAGATTGAGATAATAAAGGGTTTCACCCACCGGTCACTATCGGCATCAGGTGCGTTCTTGAGTAAACATCAAGAAATGACCAATGAAATATTCAGAGTGGTAGTTTTCAGCAACTCTAGTTGCCCCAGAGCTAATAAATAGGTTATTAATGATTAATAAATTGGTTATGAACCAATATTTATTTCTTCTCATCTAGATATCTGTCACCATGACTCACTGGTTCCACCGAAACCCTCTGAAAGCAACAGCGCCCGTGTCCTTCAACCTGTATGGAGTGGCATCCAGCCCTGCTGCCAATAAGATCTGCAAGTGAGTACAAGCTACAGTATTAGTTGCTGATATATTTATGTATATCAGCAGTTTCTTCAGAGACACATTTAATCTTTTTCAGTGACCTGAGAACGGCGCGGGCCAGGCTGCTGGACATGTTCACAGATGCCACGTGTACACCTGAGATCATGAAGAAATCCAGTGATGAATATTTTGCTCTTTTACAGGGTCAGTTTACAGGGTCTGGTCCCATATTGCCATTTTGCTGATGATACAGTTTGTTCGTTTACATTTGCAACTTTTTGCTGCTCTATATTTCCTGAATAGGTTTCATTTTGCCGCTGGATGGAACCACACAAGAGAACAAGCTTCGCTTTATCCAGAACTTTAAATGGACCAACACTTTACAGGGAAATATTGCAAGGTAATCCTGTAATATTTCAACTTTACGCAAATAAATAGTTATTTCTAAAAATTATTTAATTTGGGGAGGTCTGGGTTGCTATCACTTCTGGAGTCACTTCTAGAGTCCTGAGGTTGAATCCAGGGCGTGCTGAGTGACTCCAGCCAGGTCTCCTTAGCAACCAAATTGGCTCTGTTGCTAGGGAGGTTAGAGTCACATGGTGTAACCTCCTTATATTCGCTATAATGTGGTTCTCGCTCTCGGTGGGGCATGTGGTGAGTTGTGCGTGGATGTCGTGGAGAATAGTGTGAAGCCTCCACATGCGCTACGTCTCCACGGTAACGCGCTCAACAAGCCATGTGATGCGATGCCTTGATTGACGGTCTCAGATGCGGAGGTAACTGAGATTAGTCCTCCGCCACCTGGATTGAGGCGAGTCACTACGCCACCAGTGCATTGGGAATTGGAGTGGTGGTGGTGTAGTGGTCTAAGCACATAACTGGTAATCAGAAGGTTGCTGGTTCGAACCCCACAGCCACCACCACTTTGTCCTTGAGTAAGACACTTAACTCCAGGTTGCTCCGGGGGGATTGTCCCTGTAATAAGTGCACTGTAAGTCACTTTGGATAAAAACGTCTGCCAAATGCATAAATGTAAATGTAAAAGTAACCTTCTCTTTTTTTCTTCAGTGCTCAGCAGGATGCAATTTTTGAGTTTGTGTCAATGGCGTTTAATGTGGCCCTCTGGTACACTAAGTTTGCATCCAGGCGGGCCGGAAAGGAAAAGTAAGTTTAATTTGTTTCCGCATACATGAGCATCATTTTAATAGTTGGTTAAAGTCATTTCTCAAGCTTTGCATCTTTTTTGTAGCATCACAGAGGACGAGGCCAAAGATGTTCATAAGAGTTTGAAAATCGCTGCTGGTATATTTAAGACTCTTAAGGTAAATTTTGCTTAATACTTTCTCTTGTGAAAGAGTCACAGCTTGTTAATTAAAGTAATAATCCACAAAACTGAACAAGTGCTTTGAAATCTGCAGACAAATCAGAAATGTTCTGTTTTGATCATTTATGTTTTTTAAATTGCACTGTACATAATATTGCAATCAGTAAAAACATCAAACTCATCAAACAGCCATGTGTCATATGTTGTTGGAAAGCTCTGAAAGAGTCAAATACAACCAGCCTATTTGTTTTACTCCCAGACTATATATATAGTGAAATATAGCGAGTAATGGCTAATTATATGTCTTTGACAATTATGTCGATGTTGCTTATAAGCCGCATTTTGGCTTATAACTTCACAAAAATAACGGAACATAAAATATCACAGGAGGTGATTATCTTTCAAATGAGCCCACACACAAGGTAATCAGATGAATAGATCATTAGATAATCCACATGAAGCACAATGTGCACACATCATCTGGGGTCTTGCAATCTTGCTGAAAACACGTTAGCTTTCCTGGATCAGAGGATGTCATCAGAAATTATGTAACGTCATCTAACGCTAAACCAATCACATTGGGTTCAGATTGGTGCAAAAATCATCCATATTGAGGCAGAGAGACATGTGATTGGTGACTGTTACATATGACCACCAGGAGATGGCGCCAAATACACGACACAGACTCAATGATGACTCAAATGACACAGAATGAAACTCATTCTGTGAAATCTCATGACTAAAATCATGTCTGCATGCTCTGCAAACCTTTAGTCATTGTTGTGTTTGCATGTGTAATTAGTTCTTATGTACAATTATTATCTTTTATTTGTTTGGAGAAGCTTTTTGGGCACTTGGACACTATGTACAATAGGATAAATATTTTTGTAATGCTACAACTTTTGATTGCTTTGTCGTATCAACACACATTTTTCTCAGATACAGTTGACATGATTGGGAACAAGTTTTTCAGAGCCACTTTATTTACACACAGAGATATATAATGTCAAATAAGAAAAAAAGGACATTTTTGGCTCAATTTTTTTAGTGACTTTTAGGAGAGTCAGACTGAGAGTCTCAGAATGTATCTTAATCTATATAATTAAAAATGTTGAATAGTTTTCTTTTCAATGATACCAAACACCTGACCCTCCTTGTTATTGTTGTTTTGTTTAATTGTCGAGTTATAAGCTTTTAATTTTGGGTGTGCCACTGAAACAGGAAATCAAAACATCCTCGGAGTTTAAAGGGTTAATGAGGGAATGATCTACAATCCCATAAAGCATTGCGAACAATACAAACAAACTAAAATCGATAGTTTATATACAACTATTTATTTAAAGTAGTTACTGCAAAATATTCATATGTATACTAATGTATAAGTTATATGAGACTGTAGGGAGCCCGACTCGACAGCGTCATTTACAGAGCATCATTGGAGAGGGTCATCGTTTGGTTCTATTAATTACAAAGCTGGCAAGACAAATGTATTTGCACCACCGGAATGACCTTTGACCTGTGTAAAGCTTTGGGTGTTGTGCGTCCTTTCAGGAGACTCATATTCCTCGTCTGATCACTCCAGCAGAGAAGGGTCAAGATTTGGAGCCCCGAGTCATTGGCGCTTACATTGTTCAGAGTCAAGCTGAGGCTCAGGAGGGTAAATAGCCAAGATTTAAACTGACAGTACTGATCACATTAGTGCTTATTTGTTTGTATGTAATTTGATTTCACGTGTCTTTGTGTTTAGTGACCATTGCCAGAGCCATTGAACTGAAGCACAACGTCTCCCTGATAGCAGCGCTGGCGTATGAGACGGCAAACTTCTACCAGAGGGCGGTGAGTTAAAACACGCTTCTGTTGCTACTGACTTTGTCATTTAAAGGAATAGTTAACCCAACAATGAAAATCTCCTTATGTTTCTCTAAACACCACAATTGTTATTTTACAATAATTTTCTGTGGAACACAAAATGAGATGTTTAGCGAAATGTTCATGCTGCTTTTTCCCATACCATGAAAGGTACAGCGACCAAAAAGGAGAAATATTTGGGTGAGGAATATATGGACACTTTTTACATTTCTGGGTTTGGAGCGTGGAAGTAAACTATAGTGGGGTTAACTTCTATAACAGAGAATGTGAGTAGAGGCAGACCAATATATCGGTTTTACCGATCAATCGTGGCGTTAGTTGCATTTTAGAACTATCGGTGTGGCAGGGCGGAGGCGGGGCTGGGTTGTGATCCTACACACCCGGTCCCGTATTAGGCTAGTTGAGCCTCCGTGAGGGATAAAGGTCGACTGCAGAGGATCGTGCGGAGAGAGAGATCATTTACGGACATGTCCGTCATGTGTGTGTTTATGTTGTCTTTTAAGTTTATCATTAAACTATTATTTATATCGTCAAGCCGGTTCTCGCCTCCTCCATTCCATTGATCCCTTTACACTGGTGCCGAATCCCTGGGAGGAGGAGGGATACGGCGTAGAAGAGTTCTCGCCACTACCGTCCACCCCAACGGAGCAGCCGCGGCCATCTGCAGGGGGACGAGGAGCCCAGCCGCCTGAAAGAGGACGTTGGCCGCCGACCGCGAGGGGAGAAGGGGCTCCTAACCGACCGCCTGGAGCGGTCAGGGCCACTGCCAGAGGCAGAGGAGTCGCCTACCAGCCACTGAAACACGGCGGGGTTTAAGACCGCCGACCGCGAGCGGGGAGGGGCTCACTGCCAACCGCCTGGAGCAAGAGAACCGCTGCCAGGGGCGAGGGAGATCCCTTCTGTTCCCCGAGAACGCGGCGGGGCGTTCCATCCGCCAGGGGCTGGAGGATTGCCTCTGATCCGCCCGGAGAGGCGCGGCTGTCGTCCGATAGAGGGTGGAGGAGTGGCCGAGGAACAAGCTGCGGTGTATCGGAGAACTGGCGAGTAAAAGTTTTTTTTTTTTTCATCTCTCTCTCTCTCTCTCACTGTCGCTCTGCGTTGGCCTTTTCCCTCTTTTAAATTTTACAGTTTTGGGGGTACTACGCTGTTACAGGAAGTACCCCCCCATTTTAATTATTTCTGTTTGCCTCCCCTTGATTACCTGCCGGCAGACTAGACTTAAAGCACGCCCTCCCCCAGGGAAAGGGGGGGGGGGGGGTGTACGTCAGGCCGGGGGCTCCCCAGCCTGAGAGAACAAGGGAGGAATGTGGCAGGGCGGAGGGCGGGGCCGGGTCGTGATCGTACACACCCGGTCCTGTATTAGGCTAATTGAGCCTCCGTGAGGGATAAACGTCGACTGCAGAATGACTGTCATTATTGACAGATTTTTTTATTACAATGTATATTTTGGTATTTTGATTAGATATTCAAGTGTTTTAAATTGAAGCGAGAGCATGCAAAAGTAAAAATGCAACTATGAAAACGTTCCACCTGCATCGTGTCTTCAACTTCAGATCTTTGTGAATAATAATAAGTAATTAAAAAATTATAATCAATAGGCTATAAAAGCTTATTTTGGTTAATACCCTAGAGCTTTGTAACGCTGCCAAGTCTCCGTCGTTTCATGACATTTTGTATTTCGGGCTTCTATATTTGTTTAAAATTCCTGCGTTATGCACCAAATTTGTTTTTTTATATATAATGCCAGGGTAATATAAAACAAATAATAATGTTATATATTAATAAAAAAATTACAGAAATAACATTTTGCAAGATATCCGCTGCTAAATTAAGGCAGAAATGCTTAATTACAGTCGGTGAAATAGCATGCAGACAGGATTGTAGTTATAAGATTTTACAGAATGAGTTTCATTCTGTGTCATTTAGGTCATCATTGAGTCTCTGTCGTGTACCCGGCGCCCTCTCCTGGTGGCCATATATAACAGTCACCAATCATATGTCTCTCTGCCTAAATATAGATGATTTTTGCACCAATCTGAACCCAATCTGATTGGTTTAGCATTCCATGACGCTACATCATTTCTGATGACGTCATCAGATCCAGGAAAGCTAATGTGTTTTCAACAAGAAGGACATATAGTTGTGATTATAACACAGTGAATGGATTTTATTTTAATTTGTTCTCAGATCACACTCTCAACACGTTGGATCCTGAATGTAGCAGTAAATGGAAGAAATACCTGCAGCTCAAGCAGCACTTCTACATGGCTTATGTGAGTCTTTCTATGCACAACACCCTCTTGTGTCTATGTTGTGATTGCACATCATGCTTTTAGATCATCACAACCGACTCCAGTGATCTTTTAAAAGTTCATGTATTAGTGAAGATGTTTTTTGGGTGTGTAATCTTTCAAATGCTGGATTTGTTTGTTATTTACAGAGCACTGTTATCATGGACAGACTCTTCTTGCTGGGTGATAAGTGTGGAGAGGCCATCAGATCCCTACAAGAGGCTGAGAAATGTACGGCTGTAATTCATTTGACTCAAACAAACATGTTAGCAATATACAGAGCGCAACAGTCTGGTTACAGAAGTAAAAATCACATAAATTTTTCCATAGGGAAATAGATTATTAATGAAAGCGTATAAACCTTTAAAGACAGACCTATTGTGAGCTCCGAGGTTGTTAATCGATGGTATATGCTTCTGTTTAAGCCATCAGTCCACGTTATTTCTACGTCTTTTTATATAAATCGTGATTAAGAACTACACTACCCATGATCCCGAGGGAAATCCACCAGTCAGAGAATCGCGGTGAGCAAAGTGCTCCAAAAGAGCTCTGCAGCGTCCGCGAGACTTCCATGCCACACTTTTTTTTGTTGTTTTTTCTCCCCAATTTGGAACGCCCAATTCCCAATGCGCTCTTAAGTCCTCGTGGTGGTGTAATAACTCACCTCAATCCCGATGGCGGAGGGCGAATCTGAGATGCCTACACGTCTGAGGGCTTCAATCCGCACATCTTATTACGTGGCTTGTTGAGCGTTACCATGGAGACCTAACGCATGTGGAGGCTTCACGCTATTCTCCGCCGCATCCACGCACAACTTCGCCACACGCCCCACCGAGGCGAGAACCACGTTACAGCGACCACGAGGCGGTTACCCCATGTGACTTGGGCCTCCATAGCAACCGGGCCAATTTGGTTGCCTTGGAGACCTGACTGGAATCACTCAGCACGCCCTGGATTTGAACTCGCGACTCCAGGTGTGATAGTCAGCGTCAATACTCGCAGAACTACCCAGACCCCTCTTCCATGCCGCACTTTAAACTACTTAATACTCTTCCTACACTGTCAAACTACTTATTTATTTGTATATATCTGAATATTTAGCAACAGAATTAAAGGAATATTACGGGTTCAATACAAGTTCAGCTCAATCAACAGCATTCATGGCATAATGTTGATTACTACAAAAAATGATTTCGACTCGTCCCTTCTTTTCTTTAAAAAAAAGAAAATCGAAGTTACAATGAGGCACTTACAATGGAAGTCAATGGGGCCAATTTTTGGAGGGTTTAAAAGTATAATTTTATAAAAGCACTAACATACATTTTTCTGTTAAAACTCAGTTATTATTTGAGCTGTAAATTTGTTTAAATCTTAGATTTACGGTCGTTGTAAGGTTTAAGACTTCATGGCGTTACGTCGTCATGGTAACAAAGTTGTAAAATTGGATATAACTTTACACAAATGAGGATAGTAAGCGATTTTATTGCACTAAAATCATGTTAAAACACATATTGTTTATGTCTTGTGTCTATACTTTTAAAACAGTGATTTTTTTTTTTTTACATTTACGGATTGACTCCCATTGACTCCCATTCTAAGTGCCTCACTGTAACACAGATTTGTCTAGTATTCAACATGATGCCACAAATGCTGTTTATTAAGCTTAACTTGTATTGAACCTGGAATATTCCTTTAAATATATTGATTCTATACTTATAATCAACAACTTTAAATCAATAGTTTTCTATTTTCCTCTCATTTAAGACGGTAAGTACACAGTCTTGTATCTTTGTCTTTAGTCTGATTTTCAAAAACTTTTTAATCATGTGATTCACCTCAGAGCTGGTTGGTTTGGTTCATGGCTTAAAACTCTTTAATAAAGGATTTTATGAAATCCAGATGGAAAAAAATAAATGGGGGGGAAAAAAACTTCCGGAACCAAGACGGCTGAAAAAGTGGACGGTCACTGTTGCGCTCTATAATGTTTTATTTGGTATTTTAGTGGACATATCTCCAATTCTAAAATATATTATGTGCCTGATGTATTCATCTCCAGGAAAGAGAAGTTATAGCAACTTTAAATGTGATCTTTTTGTATTATGTTAATATTGTGGCTTTTAGTCTCAGGATTTTTTGTTTTGAATGAATCTTTGTGGTGGCAGGTTACTCACGTGCTGAAGCGTTGTGTAAAGAGTACCGTCAGATGAAGGGTCCCGAAGCACGGCCAAACCCTCCGAACAGCTGTTCTTCAAGAAACTGGGGACGTTCATAAAAAACACACTGGAGAAATGCCAGAGAGAAAATGGTTTCATGTGAGTACACAGTATGAGACGCTTTCACTTTGGAGTTACTGAATCACAGCTACTAATGCATGACAGGAGATTTATGTCATTTGTGTGTCATTTCCTGCATATCTCAAATTCTGTATTGTGTTCTGTGGTGGAAATGACACTGATGGACATTTTTAAATAAAATGAATGACTTCTTTGTCTTGCTAATGCTAACTTCATAGCTAACATTTTATGTATCCTAAAAACACACAATTAAATAATATTTCCCCACATTGTTTACATAATTTGGCAAAATTACAGCTTGATTGAAAATGACGCCCGAAAGTTTGGACAGAGAGAGACATGTGATTGGTGACTGTTACATATGGCCACCAGGAAATGGCGCTACGTACATGGCACAGACTCAATAGCAAACGAGGGCGTGCTAATGCATGCCAGGGCCAGTTGCGTTCCCACTGTCACTTCTGGGGCTTCATCATACCTCCCTGCGGCCGACGGCCAATGGCCTTTGGCCCACCGATTACCCTCGGGCCAAACAAAGCCGACCTGTGATTGAGGCGGGCACAATGTCAAAGGCAGATTTTCGCTAAACTTCCCAGGTTGTGCATCCAGTGCACAACTGTACATTTTTTAAATGCAGGCAGAGTACAAATCCGTTAAAATTCCAAATGGACAATTCGGTGCCCAAAAAAATGACTTTCCATGGTTTGGTGAACTTTCATAGAGGGTGTGATGGGACATCGTCCCGCTGTTAGTGGAGAGACCACTCGGCAGTTACAGTCAGTGAGTGGTCAATGCTAATTATTCTTGCTGTTTACATTCGATAATAACTTGATATTCTAGATAACATAATATCTCCCTCTTGCTTGTGAAATGGGTGGGGTGTGGGACGTTGGCACCACAGCGTGGTATTAAGAGTTTTTGGGCAACGCTGCGGAGTTATCGGGCCGATGGTGGGAACACGGTTCGAGGTCCGAGGCTATTGGCCCCAGCTGACAAGTTGCTAGCCCTGTCTTGCATTGGCCCATTAGTGGAAAAATCGCTAATAATGCCTCAAATGGCACAGAATGAAACTCGTTCTGTGAAATCGTATTACTATTTTTGCACCTATCTGAAATATTTCCCTGATTTGTTTTTTTGTTTTGTCTCATATTTCATCTCAATAATGCTCTTCACTGACACTTTTGTCCACTTGGTTAACAACTACACTAAATTTGGAGAAAATAAACTTTATTAGGGGCAAAATTCTTTGTTGTTATGGAACAAACTGTGGGACAAATGGATAGAAATAATTTTCACACAATAAATATTCAAATGGTTTGTTTTGGTTTGTGTATTTCACTCTTTGTTTAGATTATAATAGCTTTAAACATGTAATTACTTGTATTTTTATCATGTATTTTGATAGTTTCATATTAAAAGTATGTGTATGCGACTAAAAAAACAGTCAAATCTATACATAAAAGACATTTGAAAAGTACCAGGCCTGGTAAAAAGTTTCTCATTTTAGTATTAATGTGACATTTATATAACAAAATATATATATTTTTTTATACAAATCAACGCCTGAGACATAAAAGTGCCCGAATATCTTTTTTACACCCCAGTTACTTTCATAAGGTTCCTGCTGAAGCTCCAGCCTGGAGTTGAAGGCCAGTTACGGTTTGGCTGATCCAACTCCATTTGAACTCCCGGCTCTCAGGCTCAGTGCACGCCTGAAGTCTACGCGACCTTTGACCTCACTAGAGGCCCAAAAGATGACAAGGTCAAACGCTTTCCTTCCTATAAACAAGAGCATTTACAATATGTAATATCTGATAGATAGAGAGACATCTATATGTGTTTGTTTGCTTCTCCAGGCAAAAACAAAGTCTGATGAAGAGATTAAACCAGTGAAGGAGCCCGATCTGAAGCCGCCAGAATGACACGGGCTGTGTTCTCTCCTAAGCGCCGGAGAACCTTCAACATACAGGTCCAGCATGTGCAGGAGATGTAGATGAGAGTCTGTTCTCTTTGCCTGTAATCAAACACAGTTACTCTATTCTAGTGTAAATATCTGCCCAAATACATCACAATATAACATAGTGATATAACAGTGGAGTCTGTCTGTGTTTAGGTCTATAGAAGACAGAATTGAGTATCCAGTCACATATCTGATGGACAATGAATCAATTATGACTCTAATGTATAATATGACTGTTTGATTTGCACTTGATTGTCTCTCTGTAGTGTACTCCAGATTATTTAAAAGGTTGGTTGGGGTTTTGTTTTTTTTTCTCCATTCATTAGAGCATAACTTAATATTTTTAGTAATGTACACTTTATGGCACTCATTGCAAAAGACAAAAAATGCAAATATTAAACCGTGTTTAAGAGTAAATCTCACAAAGATATATCCAGGTCATATTTCACCCCAAAATCAAAAGAGAAAAATAGGTCTGTTAAGATTTGTTTGCATTGTGACATTATTTTCATAAACATTTTACAGCCAAATTCTAATGGAAGGCCAAATGACTCCAAATTAAATAATTAAATAAACATTTAAACAAATAATTAAATGCATAAAAATTTTTTTTTAAAACTATAAAATCATCAAATTAATTACAACATCACTAAATAAATCAATAAACGTCCCTTGTATTTAAATTTAGCACTTTATTGTGTCTATTTTCATTTACCTTTTCAGTGATACAAAAATCACTCAACGATAATGTAATAATTGTATAACTTTTAAATGATTTCATTTGCTATTTTATTTAATTTTCAGGTGTTTAATTATTTATTTAAATGTTAATTTAATGATTTTATTTTGAGTAATTTGGCTCTCCATAATCATTATTTAAATGATAAATCACACTGCGTGGCTGTATTTTTATTTTATTTTTGTTTATTATTTGTTTTTGTAAAGGTCACATTTTAATGACAAATATTATATTTATAAAAATACATTTAATTCAGTACAATAAATGTTGTAAAAGTTCAATGTTGAAACTGAAAATTGTACTTTACAAATATCGTGTTGCATTTTAAATAAAATATCAATGTTTTCTTTTTGGTTTTTTTTCATATTACAGTAAAGAGAAATTGGGGTTAAAACATGCTTAATATTTTATAAATAATATCACAATTTAAATAAATTTTACCAGACCTAAAATAGGCTTAATTTTCTTTGTGCATAAAAAAAAACCAGGAAAATTTGTTTTATTTACAAAATACAGTATGTTATATAAATGTGTGTGTGTGTGTTTATATATATGCGCGCACACACACATATTACCTACACAATTTGTATTTATTGTGGTTTTGCGGTGAAATGTGACCCGGACGTCTCTTGACAGTTTTCATGACATTCACCTTTATAAAAAACAGTTATTAACAAAATACAACAACAGACAATTTGATTGTCACACTCCCTTGTGAAGATATATATATAGTATAAACCCACTTAATGCACTAAGAAATAATATCTGCTGTATGATGAACATTTGTTTGTGGAAGGAGAGGACGAGCACATCTTTATTTTGGGTCACAGTATAAACAAAACAAGCTGTTTTCCATTTTTAATGGAACGCTAACCGGTCAAATTTGATATGGTCAGAGTAGCACATGAAAATAGTCCCAGATCAGGTGATCAAGACTAAACATGTCAGAGTTTGGCACCAGATATCGTCCCCAGCAGAGTGTTGTGTAGTGCCACATTGATTGGGCAAAGATTATAATCTTACCATCTAAATGTGAGCCTTTAGCGGACTTCCATATGTGGATATATATGAAGTCATGTTTCCATAAATTAATTCTGATTTGAAACGTGTCATAAGGATTGTTGTGCTGTAAATACTTTCAAATGCAACTGCACGTTTGAAAGCAATGCCATCTTTTGATTTTCAATTCAGTTGTTTTACGCTGCATTTATTTGATAGTTTAGTTGATCTTTCCCTCAAATACTGAACACTGGACTCTTGAGATCGTGTCTTTGCTGCTTATTTACTTTTTAGGCCATTCTTAGGAGACCTTCGACAAGGAAAGTTGGTAAAATTGTCAAGAAAATTGCTCTTTCATATTGAGTACAAGTATTTAAGCACAGGTACATAAAACGGTACAAGGTTTGACAATTGTATAAATGGTTTTCACATTCATTTTAATGGTAATTTTGGCCCCTACTTTAATTCATTCACAATACAGACACTACAACACAATTCTGGACACAACAAGACTTTCTTCAGGCATTTAGATGACACTCCAGGACTTCATTTGTTACTGTAATACTTTTTTTTTAACCTATGCAGTGGTATGGATATAGTATTCATCATATACTCACATATAATGATGTCACTCTCATGCATTTAATGGTTTGTCCCATTAAAGTAAACTATGTTTGTGTTGCTTTTTTGTGTACGCAATTGCTATGTATCCCGAAAGTTATACTAGTTATGGAAATTATTTAATACATATTATTTTATACATAATTGCACGTGATCATTGTTAATTGTGTGATCTAATTTGCAACTGTTGCCATACATTGTAAAAATGTTTTGTACAGGATTAAACTTGCAATCGTGGTTGCTAGAACTTAAACGTATAGATATGACTGTTTAGAAATGACTGGACAAAATAGCTCTTTGGCTGAACTTGATTTAATCAACATTTAATTTCCTTATAGAGTCCCATGCGAAGCTCATTAACACCACGTAACGTGCTCATGTAGTCCCAACTCAAATGCATTAAGTAAACTTCCATTTTACAAATGTATTTGGATATAGAGTGCAATGAACTCAAGTTGTGACCAAATGTTCTAGAATGGTGTGAGAAAATTGAACAAGCAGCAAAAATTGTTTTGGGGTGTTCATTATATTTTATAGGCTAATGTTGAAATACAACACAAATCTGAGTGAACTTTTAAATGTACTTATAAACACCATAATAACATCATTGGTACAAATGCTAAATGCCTTATGGTTTCATCAAAGCATATTTTTATTTAAAAACAATACCCAAATGTGGGTGATGGGTAACATGCTTTCCGCACAATGGTAACGCTTTACATTAAAGTTGTATTTGTTATAGTTAACTACATTAGTTAACATGAGCACAGTGAACAATACGTTTTCGGCACTTATTAATCTTTATTAATGTTAATTTTAACATATACTAATAAATAAATACATTTTTACATTAAAGATGATTGTATATGTTCACATCGTTACAAATCAACATTAACAAAGATTAATAAATGCTTTTAAATATATACCGTTCATTGATATATCATGATACCTAATGCATTTTTAACAATTTTACACTGTAAGTATGTGGAACGTCCTGTTAGAAATATATTTTCCAAGTTAGTTCTAAAAAACATCATTGCACAATATTTTACAGTAATTGTGTCGTCTTCTCCAATATAATAGGACAGGTTTTCTTTTTTGTTCTCCCAATTTTTTAACCAATGCACAATTCCCACTAAGTATAATTAGTAGGTCCTTGTGGTGGCGTCCGCTTCTGAGACCGTCACTCCACGCGTCTTATCACGTGACTCGTTGTGCATGACACCGCGGAGACTCACAGCATGTGGAGGCTCATGCTACTCTGCACAATCCACACACAACTCACCACACGCCCCATTGAGAGAACCACTAATCACCACCACGAGGAGGTTACCCCATGTGACTCTACCCTCCCTAGCAACCGGGCCAATTTGTTTGCTTAGGAGACCTGACTGGAGTCAATCAGCACGCCCTGGATTCAAACTCGCGACTCCAGGTGTGATAGTCGGCGTCAATACTCGCTGAGATACCCAGGCCCATTGGACAGGTTTTCTAAATAATTAACAGGTTTTTATTGTTGCATTTGTACTTTACTTTCTTTAAAATAACTAGCATTTTGAAGAGTAGGAAGAACTAGTAATGCAATATATTTATTGACGTTTGGTTGAAAATCGTAACATCGTGAAGCATCAAACCCCAAGATGAAAGCACGTGGTTTAGTGGACAAACAGCATTTTTTGTGTATTTAAGGATCAACTTTCCAGTATGTGGAACTTCCTTCTGTCTTGCTTGCTTTAATAGAGTTGGGAAATTCTTATTTGAATGTGTGTTTTTAGAAGATATGCTCCCAAGATCGCATCACAAGGGTACAAAAGGCACATGCATACGGATGTAAGTGTTTTCTGATTGCAAAGTCAGTATTTACATTAGATAACTAAAGTGACGCACCTGCCCTTTGTAAACACATCCACAGATCTTAAATGTCTCAATGTTACTTCTGGAATATGTGAACGTTTGAAGAAATTCTGCTACTCCTTCAGTTTATGAGTTAATAAGGGAAGTGTTTTGAGATTGTTTTCATGAGTCAGACTGTCAATTCTGATGTACTGGAACAGTCCAGTGAAGACGTCAAACCTCGACAGCTGAAGCTGATCCATTTCTCTAATGGAGAGATTCTGAGTGAGGAAGAGGAGGAAGAAAATGAGCTTCATCAAGCGTTCGGTGCTCCTGGTGCGGTCAGTACTAAAGAGAGAGAGAGTGTTCTCATTTATATATATCTGAACATTTTCAGTAAGACACTTACAATGGAAGTCAATTGGGCCAATCTGTAAACATTAAAATACACTCTGTGTTTCAAAAGTATAGACACAATACGTAAACAATATGCGTGTTAACATGATTTTAGTGTGATAAAATCACGTACTAACCGCATCTCTGTGAGGTTATAGCCAATTTTACAACTAAATTGGTATGATGAGGTAACGCTGTAAACATCATTGACGTACATAGATGCCTTTTTCAGATCCGCCAATCGCGGCGCCATCTTGGAATGTAAAGTTAATGGAGAAGAAGCGGCATACCGCTGCATTAACTGCTTCTGTGTGGACAGTGCATCATGTAATTAATTAACTGACTGGGTGCTAATTTTCAGTAGGCTATCTTTGTCATACATTTATTTGCATTTTGCAACATGTTTTAAAGTCAAGATTTAAAATACTTCACAATATTTAAGGATAATCAGATAATCTGAAAGTTGGCTGGAAAAGACTTTTGCAGACCGTATCTGTCAATGTGTTGTCAGACGGCTCTTGACCTTTCCAATATGGCGGACCCACCGACGTTTCAAAGTCCATAGAAACAAGCGCTAATAAGGGATCTATGCATAGATACATAGGAGGTGGTGGATTTATAGTGTTTCACATTAAATAAAATGCGCATTAAAGTGATGGAAATGGTTTATTCACAGAACGATGATGTGATTTGACCATTCTTGCATGAGTGTGCGATAGCTTAATGTGATGTCATTTTTGAGTACTGTACATTTCACAGGTGAATAAATTTAGTACGTTTTACATAATTTTTCAAAGCTGGTTGCATGGTTTCACTGTTTGGAAGTTTATTTACACCGTTTTTATTGCTGATTTTGTTGTTAAGTTTGGCAACTTCTTGTTTTGTGCAGTCTTAAATTCATTTTTTACTCAAATTATCTGTCGATCGTTACCGTCATCATGTTCCCTCTCGAGAGGTCTCTCCTATTGCGTAAGTAGCTTACGCTATGGGAAAACTCTGTTTCTCGAGAAATATTGAAGTCTTTATGTAAAACGCATTGCAGCTGCACAGCAGACAGTAATGAGCGAGGCAGCTCGGTCATTGGCTGTGCTGCGGCAACTTGCTCGAACCAATGGCGGGGCGACTCTAAACGCGCGACCAATGGGCGTTTCCAGTCCATTTCACGCAGGCGGACCAGCACCCCTCCAACAGAGCAGTCGGCTGGACGAGTGGTTCCTACAGGGGTGCCGGCAGGCCCGTCGACAGAGACCATCCCCTTTCTTCCACGAAGTTCACGACGAACTCACAAAGTCGTGGAAAGCCCCGCACTCTGCTCGCCTGAAGCCTTCTTTCTCTTCCTCGCTCTCCTCGGTAGACGGCGCGAGAGAAAGAGGCTACGAGGGAACCCCGCCCCTCGAGGAGGCTGTGGCCAACCATTTGTGCCCACCTTCCACCGCTGGATGGAAAGCCAAAGCTTCTCATCCCTCGAAGCCCTGCCGATCTACCTCAGCTCTCGCCGGTCGCGCATACACCGCCACCGGCCAAGCTGCTTCAGCGCTTCATTTCATGGCTGTTCTGCAAGTTTATCAGGCCAAACTTCTCCGCACCATGGACGAGTCTGGACCTGAACCTGAGGCTTTCAAGGACCTGCGCAGCGCCACTGATGTAGCCCTGCGAGCCACAAAGGCCACCGCCCAATCCATCGGCCGGGCCATGGCTATCCTGACTGTCCTTGAGCGCCATCTGTGGCTGACGCTAACGGAGATGAAGGACGCGGATAAGGCGCCATTCCTCGACGCGCTTATCACTCCAAGTGGCCTGTTCGGACCGGCGGTAAGAGAGTTCGCGGAACGCTTCACTGAAGCTCGGAAGGATTCGCAGGCTATGCGTCACTTCCTGCCCAAGCGCTCCAGCTCGTCACAGAGCCGCCAGAGACCGCCTCAGCAGCAGCGAGCCAGAGCGGCGCCTCCCATCTCCCAGCCAAAAAACAGACCTGAAACAGACGCTCGACACCGCTCGCATTCCGATAACCGAAAGCAGCCGCCTGAGCGACGGGGACCTCGGCCCAAGATCGTGCTGAACCCGGAGCCTCGTAAGTCTTCCTAGCCATAGGAAGAAAAAGAGAGAGTGCGTGTCTCGCAAAAGCCAGACCACTCTCTCCAAAACGTGTAAAACATTACCCAGTCCCCTTACAGGCGGCTGGAAATGTCTGTACAGCAGTCAATGGGCCAGTCACAGAACTCGCTCACCTGCAATCAAACGCCGTTTTAACGGCGACACACAAAAAACACAAAAAGAGTCATTTTCTGCTTGTGTCACTAAGGGGTCACGTGTCCACACTAAAGTGCGCATTCCCACATATCAATACTGTCCAAACAGTGCCGAATACTTCCCCAGCTCCAGCTGGACACCCCATAAATGTAGATCGTGTGCCTATTGTCATGTATGCACCACTTCACACAAGCACTGTTCCCACAGTTATAAACACTTCCCCAGTAAAAGCAGGAAATACTATAAAGGTAGCGCGCGTGCCTGCTGTCATGCATGCTTTCATGCATGCACCCCTACACACAAACACTGTATGCATGGCCAGAAACCCCCCGCCGCGAGCGGGAGGCTTTATGAAAGTGGCGCGCCTGCCTACTACAGTATATGCACCCCCACCCATAAGCGCTGCCCATACAGTTTCAAACAGTTCTCTGGCTCATGCCGCGAGCATCACAGATGCGACACGCGAGCCAAGAAACTCCCCGCTAAGAGCGGGAAGCTTTATGAAAGTGGCGCGCGTGCCTATTACAATGTATGCACCCCCACCCGTAAACACTGTCGATACAGTTTCAAACATTTCTCCAGCTCATGCTGCGTTTACGGAGATAGCACGCGTGCCTGTAATCTCACACGCACCCCTGCACTCGGCACTCAACAAAGCTGCTCAGCGCGCGCCCGCGCTTCTGAGAGCTGTAAGCTCAGTGTTAGCACAAGGCGATTCGCCGGTGGGGCCCATACGTCACTGCGACACGCCCCCAGCCAGCATTCAGCCCATATCTGTGCGAGCAAAAGCCTGGGAAAAAATCCCCGACATACCGAAATGAGTTTTGAACATAATAAAGCACGGTTACTCCCTTCAATTCGCTCGCAGACCACCCCGCTTTTCAGCGGTGGTCGAGACGAAAGTGAGGAAAGATGTTTCACATGTTCTACGCACCGAGGTGCTCAAACTGATAGAGAAGGGCGCTATAGAAACGGTCCCTCCCTCTATGAGCGAGGCGGGTTTTTACAGCCGCTATTTTCTCGTCCCGAAAAAGGAGGTGGCCTCCGCCCCATCCTAGATCTCAGACATCTGAACAAAGCTTTAATGATTCGCTCGTTCAGAATGTTAACGACCAATCATATCCTCGCGCAAGTTCGTCCCGGGGATTGGTTTCTATCAGTGGATTTGAAAGACGCTTACTTTCACATTCCGATAGCGCCTCATCACAGGCCTTTTCTGAGATTCGCTTTCGAGGGACAGTCATACCAGTACACAGTACTACCATTCATTGGCCCCCCGTACATTCACGAAATGTATGAACGCAGCACTTTCCCCCCTGAGACAGCGGGGAGTGCGAATACTGAATTACCTCGACGATTGGCTAATCATAGCACAATCAGAGAGTCAGTTAACAACGCACAGATCTTGGATTATCAGCCATCTAGAATGCCTGGGTCTGAGAATCAATTTTGCAAAGAGCGTGCTATCCCCCAGCCAAAATATCTCCTTTCTGGGAATAGTGCTAGACTCAGTGCAGATGACGGCGCGCCTCTCATCAGAGCGCGCGCTCGCTATTCGGCGCCTTGCAACATCATTCAGAGCGGGCGCACACGCCCCCGTCAAACGATTTCAAAGGATGCTCGGTCTCATGGCCTTGGCATCAGCTGTACTCCAGCTAGGATTGTTGCACATGCGTCCTCTCCAACGCTGGCTCAAGAGCCGTGTCCCCACTCACGCGTGGCGCTCGGGCCACTTTTTAATCAGAGCAAATCATGGCTATATAAAAGCCCTGACACCCTGGAAAGCCGTCGACTGGTATCAAACCGGCGTGAGTCTGGGCGTGAACACACGGCGAAAAATGATCACGACAGATGCCTCCAAAATAGGATGGGGGGCCCTTTACGAGGGCAGGCCTGTCTCCGGCTTTTGGTCAAACCCGGAAAAGTGCCTACATATAAACTGTCTGGAAATGAAAGCGGTCGCCTTGGCTCTCAGAGCCCTGCTTCCGTACCTGAAAAACAAACACGTCCTGGTCCGAACGGACAACATGACGGTAGTATCGTATATAAATCGCCAGGGTGGACTCAGGTCGAGCTCCCTGCACTCTATGGCCAGGGAGCTCATCTTATGGTCACAGCACAACCTGCGCCGCTGAGAGCAGCGCATGTGCCAGGCGTCCTGAACCAGGGAGCGGACATGCTGTCCAGAGACAAAGTTCTCCCAGGGGAATGGTCTCTCCACCCCCTGACGGCTCAGTGGTTATGGCAAACCTTTGGCGAGGCAGAGGTCGACCTCTTCGCCTCCAGGGAAAATGCGCACTGCCCTCTTTTCTTCTCAAAAAGCACGGACGCGCTCGCCCAAGTCTGGCCGAACCGCCCCTTGTATGCTTTTCCCCCGATCGCGATGCTACCTCAGGTCATCAGTCGGATCAGGGAAGTGAAATGTGCAGTGCTCCTGGTAGCCCCACTCTGGAAGAACCAGACGTGGTTTCCAGAACTGATGCAGATGATGCAATCTGCCCCATGGCCGATTCCGTTGAGGCTGGACCTCCTCAGGCAGGCCAACGGGATGATTCTTCATCCCCGCCCCGATCTGTGGGCCCTTCATGCATGGCCCCTCAACGGGTTCCCGAGAACCTCCCCAGTGGAGTGTTGAGAACCATCACTGAGGCGCGAGCGCCCTCTACGAGGCGCTTATATGCCCAAAAGTGGAAAGTGTTCAGTGACTGGTGTGATACCAAGAGCTTGAACCCCAAATCGTGCGAGATACCAAGTGTACTCGCCTTCTTGCAAGAGCTGCTGGAGGCGGGCCGCACACCCTCCACGCTCAAAGTCTATGTGGCTGCCATAGCGGCGTCACACAATCCTGACAAGGGACGCTCATTAGGGAAAAACGACCTAATCATTAGTTTCCTAAGAGGCGCTAGGAGGATGAACCCTCCTCGCCCCCCCTCGGTGTCGATCTGGGACCTGGCCACGGTCCTGGACGCACTCAAGAGTGCCCCGTTCGAACCTCTCTGAACCGTGCACCTTAAACAGCTCTCGCTCAAAACTGCGCTCTTGCTGGCGCTCGCCTCAGTCAAGAGAGTGGGCGACCTGCACGCGCTGTCATCAAGCGCTGCGTGCCTGGAATTTGGACCTAACGACTGAAGAGTTGTCCTTAGGCCAAAGCACGGGTATATTCCTAAAGTGCTCTCCACACCCTTCAGAGTACAGGTTATATCTCTGGCAGCACTATCGTCTCCAGCAGACGAAAGCGACGCTAATTTACGCTGCCCGGTCAGGGCGCTCAGAGTATATTTGGAACGTTCTGCCCCGTTCAGACAGACGGAACAATTATTCGTATGCTTTGGCGGCCGCACTAAAGGTCTCGCAGTTTCAAAGCAAAGAATATCGCGCTGGATAGTGGATGCTATAGCGCTAGCTTATGAAACCAAGGGCCTTCAATGCCCCTTAGGCGTCAGAGCTCACTCTACGAGGAGCATGGCCTCCTCGTGGGCGTGGTCGAGTGGGATACCCATTGAAGATATTTGTGCGGCGGCAGGCTGGGCCTCGCCTTCGACATTTATCAGGTTTTATAACCTACAGGTCCCCTCATGGCATTCCAACATTCTATCAGCCTGACTGTAGTATGAACTGGAGTATGTATTTGCTGAGCATTATCTCCTCCCTTATAAGGTCCGTCTCTGACTGACTTAGAGGGTTTTTTATGCATATCAGTAAGTAGAAAAAAATCAGTACATAAGATATGTGCTTATGTTTTTACAATGAGCGCCCCACCATGGGCCACCTTGGGGCAAAGGCGCTCTGTATTATCCCATTATATAGCTCGCCGTTGGCCGGCTCGTTGAATAATCACTTTGCTTTAAGGCTCAGGCATCTACCTCTGGCTTTATAGAGCGAAGTCAGCACGCACAGCGTTTTGCATGGTGTTCCCATAGCGTAAGCTACTTACGCAATAGGAGAGACCTCTCGAGAGGGAACGACTCGGTTACTAACGTAACCTCGGTTCCCTGAGAGGAGGGAACGAGTATTGCGTAAGCTGCCGTGCTTGTGCTTGGTCAGTTCGCTTCAGTCGATTGAACCTAAAGAACTCTCATGACGGGGCGCCTAATATATAGCCCTAGCCACGCCCATCTTGGCGGGCTCTGAGCGCGCGAGCGCGAAGCGCGCACCCATTGGTCGCGCGTTCAGAGTCGCCCCGCCATTGGTTCGAGCAAGTTGCCGCAGCACAGCCAATGACCGAGCTGCCTCGCTCATCACTGTCTGCTGTGCAGCTGCAATGCGTTTTACATAAAGACTTCAATATTTCTCGAGAAACGGAGTTTTCCCATAGCGTAAGCTACTTACACAATAGGAGAGACCTCCTCTCAGGGAACCGAGGTTACGTTAGTAACCGAGTCGTTTTGTCACCAAGTGTTGAGTTCTGCGTGCGTATCATATTAAAATGCAACGTGTAATACAAAGTAATGTTGTACATAGAATGTATTAAGCTTGCCTGTGAATGATGTTTGTATGGCAGGTGGTACATGAATACATTTGTGTTTACTTATAACTTGTTTATAAGGAATAAATGTGAAATGTTCTAATAAAATGTCTATTTAAGTTTTACTATGTTTACTATGATTTACATAATATTTGTATATAAAAGTTACTGTATGAACTGAAATGTTTAAGGTGAATTTACTCAATAACTTTAAACCAATTATGTCATGAAGTTTTGATATCCACTTAATTTAAATTTTATACCATTCAAATTTACTTAGAAAAACTTTGTGCAAAAACTAGCAAAATTAAAATGAGGTAAACCTAGTAATTTATTTCAGTGTAGAACAGTAGTCCGCTGCAAAAATGGCGATATAAACAATGTTACAGCTCAAAAAATACACAAGTTTTCAAAAATGGTCCCCATTTATTTCCATTGTAAGTGCCTCAATGTTACTTCAATTTGCTATTGAAGGGGTACAAGTCGATTTAATTCTTTGTGGTAATCAACATTATTCCACAATGCTTTCAATTGATCTAAACTTGTATTGAACTCTGAATATTTCTTTAAGATTAATATCTCTGCATTTATCAATAAAATGCTGTTTGTTGGGGTCTGGGTATCTCAGTGAGTATTGATGCTGACTATCACACCTGTGAGTTCGCTTCCAGGGTGTGCTGAGTGACTGCAGCCGGGTCTCCTAAGCAACCAAATTGTCCCGGTTGCTAGGGAGGGTAGAGTCACATGGGGTAACCTCCTCGTGGTGGTGATTAGTGGTTCTCTCAATGGGGCGTGTGGTGAGTTGTGTGTGGATCGTGGAGAGTAGCATGAGCCTCCACATGCTGTGAGTCTCCGCGGTGTCATGCACAATGAGTCACGTGATCAGATGCGCGGATTGACGGTCTCAGAAGCGGAGGCAACTGAGACTCGTCCTCCGCCACCCGGATTGAGGCGAGTAACCGCGCCACCACGAGGACCTGCTAAGTAGTGGGAATTGGGCATTCCAAATTGGGAGAAAAGGGGATAAAATTAAAAACAAAATAAAGTGCTGTTTGTCAAATAAATATGTTTAATGTTTTTTACCTTTTAGGGAAACTGGAAATGGAAGGATTATCCTTGGTTTTGGGCGACACAGTTTGTGAGGAACTCTTTGCGAGGTAAGAGTTGTCTTTCTCATTAGAAGCCTTTCACATGTCCATCTTTTCTTTATTTGCACAATATATCCTGCAATCTTGGGTTCAAAAGCTCTCTTTTATGACAGGAATGTTCTATTTAATTATAATAACTGAGCACGTCTTAATTTCTTTATAGTTTGTGATTTCCTTGGAGAGAAAATGGCTAGTTTACTGGGACTGAATGCTGCTAAATATCAGTATGCTGTTGATCAGTATCACAGAGATCATCAGGTATCACAGAACTCAGTTATCACTCACAAGGGCGTAGATTTGGCTTGAACATTGGGGGGTGACAGTGTGAAGAATTTACAGGTTTCCATTGATCATGGTATAAATATTAGGGGGTTACCTCCCCCCCATCCCCCTGGAATCTACGCCCCTGGTCATTCATATGAGACATGTAATACTTAGTGGAAATTTCAAACTTTAAAATGTACGTAAATACATTTTCAATGCTACTTTGATATAGAAACATTTATAGCTAACAATGAGTATGAAATCTATAAGTGTTGTGTTTGTACAGAATGAAACAGAAGAAGCTCTCTCCATGAGCACCAAGGAGAATCAGGAGAGAATTCATCTATCTCAGTTAGTAAACAAACCATATGGAGCCATAAATGTGCAGGACAACACGGAAGTACACACCTCAGAAGAGACACCACAACACGAAAGAGAACACAAGGAGAAATGCAACTGTGACACTGTCAATTATGATCATTGAAGTCAACATGAGAGCCTCTTTTAATTCTGTAATGTGACATAGGCTATTTCAAAATATTAACCCTTGAGCGACCTTCGGGACATTTTTGTCTTTTTCATTTTTGTTTAATGTGTTTATGCCAACGCCATACATTTTGCCAAAGGTGTGTATTGCTGGGGAAAATGTTATATTTCAACCTCAGTTCCTATAATACATCTATAATACACAAAATAGTCACACTCGGGACCTTCAGGACAAAAATGTCCCCCATTGAAACCCATTAAAATGGCAATATTTGAGCCCAGATACATTAAAGCATAAAATCATGACTTCTATGATATTATGCTTTCATTCCAGAGCCCTGGCTTCAAAATTATAATTTGTTTTATATTTTCCTTCATGTTTAGCCTATGGAGCAAATACAAGCTTTTCACCTATTCTCTGTTTACTGTATTATAGAGCACTGCAGGCCAATTGAATAAATGATGCAACTAAAATTGTGTGAGTGTGTTTTTTATGTGTGTTTTGAGAAATGTGTGTGTGTGTGAAAAACAGCAATGGCATTATGTAAACAAACTGGCATTTAAAGGGTTAAAATACTGAAAATGATTTAATATTTGGTAGTTATGATCAGGACTGATGTTGGTTTAAAAAAATATTTATTGAAAGTGGAAAATAATATTAATATAATATTATGGCATTTTGTTATATGGATATTTTTGTTCTCTAGAGTCCTAAGTATGAGATTTTTTATTTTTTTTAAATCACTGAACAAAAATTAATAATGCATCAAAATGTTGTTGCAAATCATTGGCATATATATATACACCAGACTGTGATAATAAAAAATAAAGAAAGAAAGAATAAAAATAAAAAATGTCCCCCATAAAAAACAACAGTGGCACTATGGAAACAAGCTGGCATTTAAAGGGTTAAAATCGTGAAAATGAATGAATATGTAGTAGTTATGACCAGGACTGATGTTGGTTTAAAAAACATTTATTGAAAGTGGAAAATAATATTAATATAATATTATTATTATGGCATTTTTTTCTCTATGGAGCTGAGTAACTTCTTTAAATTGACGCAAAAGGGTTAAACAAGAAAAATGCAGGACAGGGCTTGATGTAATCTGTTTTCAATTGATTGGACAATGATGTCAAACAAAAAGGAAAGCCATTTTATATGTAAATAAACTCAGGTAAACTTGAATGCGAGTGACTTGCACTTAATAATTTTAAACGGCTGCGCCATTTTGTTTGGTTGGCGCTTTACGCATACATTTACCGCCTTGCACTTCTTCAAAAGGGCACGCATGCGCGATTGATTTTCTAGCCATTTTAGTGGATTTCTAACAGCCATCGAAATAGAACAAATGCGTAGAATGGCCACTAAACATGAATATCGTATGGAAGCGTTTAGCAGCCCATATATGGTCTCAAATAGGTATGGTATGGGGATTAGAATAATAACTCTCATATTTTACTCCAACTGTCATTAAAGCTTGTCGCTTCTGATAATATCCACCGCCTTCTCAGAGGGCTTGATCACGTGATAAACGTTACTTTTCTCAACGCTGATTAAGGGCAATCAATCACAGTCGCTTATGATTACTACATTATGATTCTCTTTTTTTAGTCTTTTTATGGCGATACTTTTATGGTATAAATCTTTAGAACTTATATATTACAAAAATAATAATATATAGTGTATATATGTTTCTACCAAATCTAAAGTCATCTTGAGATTTGAATTCAGCTTAATGAGGATTTGGCTCTCTGGGCCACACAGCGCCCCCTGGAGGAATAATACTTCATGTCATACAGGAATGAGTTATTAACATCGTGAAGTTTTCCACCCAATACTAACGACAATGGAGGAGAGGTTAATAGCTGCGGTGTCCGACTATCCAGAGTTGTACAATTCTACAATAAATTCATATAAAGACGCTGCGAGAAAAGCCAAAGCGTGGAGAGCTGTAAGTCTGCAAGTTGAAATACCAGGTAAGAGTTGATAATTCTAATTTATTTCGTACTAATAGAACTGTTAGCTATGTGCTGTTAGCCTGACGCAGAGTTAGGCTAACTGGAATGCATATTTTAAGATTTGATATAAATCTCGTGAATTTTGTGTTTACGTCATCATAGGATGAACTGAAGTTGTTTTTCCAGTTGCAAAGATATTTAATTGGTTTAACAGGTAGATTTGACACTATGTGTGTATGCAAACTTTGTTTTGCAGTTTGTTGACTCCGATCTGGACAGTAAGTGTGATTTATATTTTATTTAATGTGTAGCGAGTTTCAGATTTATAAATATAAATATATTTCAGATTTTTAATCATGTTTAATAGCCATTTCTGGTGAAGAACTACACTACCCACGATTCTGTGGGGAAATCCACCAGTCAGAGAATTGCGGTGTGCAAAGCTCCCCAAAAGAGCTCGGCAGGGACCGCCCACTTCCATGCCACACTCTGAACGATGCAATCAAGTCGCTCTTCCTACACTCTCAAACTACGTATTTATTTGTATTTATTTGTATATATTTGAATATTTAGTAATAGAATTTAAGGAACATTCCGGGTTCAATACAATTTAAGCCGATAACTGGGGAAAATTAAAAATACTATTATTGCTAATTTGTTATGGTTTATTTACGACAGCGTCTGTGTGAAAGACAAGCTCATGTCGCTCGGGATTATTTCAACATCTCTGATTAATTTGGGATCATCGTCTGGTTTGTAACTACATGCCATTTCCCATATTCTGTTTATGTTTCATGATGCAATAAATGATAATGCGAAGAAAAAAAAATTTGTTACTTGGGGCGATAATTATTGCTTATTACTTTGTGAAACTTTAACAGAATGTGGGAAATTGCACATAGTTGCTTACAGCACAGCATTGCCCCAAAACAACCTAACATGGTTCATAGATTTTGAAAAAAGTTTCACAGAGTGATCTGAGATGACTAAAAACGCTAGTTTGTCAATGAAACGAACCTGCTTGTTGTATTATGCGAGTTGAGGTTTTCAGAATGTTATGACTCATGCCTATTTGATCTTTATGATGTTACATATTCCCATTATGACTGTTGTGTCACATTTCATAAGTTATACAGTGGAACTGTCACAGATGAGTGTGGTAACAAGCGTCTGAATGAGACTAGCTGGCCAAAAACAGAGTTACCGTTTGGATTTAAATAAGCAGATACTTAAGAGTCTATGATTGGCTCATTATTGCAGTGATTAATATGTTTCAGCTGCAACAATTTAGCCCTAACTGATGCATCAGCTTACAGGGTTGGGACTAAACAGCTGCGTGGCCACAAGAAAGCCAATTGTTAGTGAGGCTAATCAGAAAAAAGACTTCAATTTGATAGGGGGCATAAAGATTGGACTGTGGGGTAAATCTGGACTCATCAGACCACATGACCTTTTTCCATTACTCCATTCCAAATTGATGGGTACATCAGGGTAATATGGTAAGTGCATGAAGCGACGCACCCGCTATGCATACTGACCACTGTACAAGAGGGTGCAACGAATACATTATAAACCAAACAGCACCTTGTGATTATTGCAACAAAATAAAAAAAATTAAAAACTGCATTTAGTAAAAAGAGCAGAAATTTTTTTAACTTGGTGTTGCTCTGACAAGCAAGTATGCAATTAAACTAAATTAAGTTATTTGAAAAAATTATGTTTTATATATTAATATGAACTATTTAAATTAAAACAATGAGGCCTCCAGTGTTTCTCTTTTAAAAATTGCTTCAAATTTGTAAAGAATTTATTAAAGAGCCAGTAATTAAATAGACAACAAAGTAAATAGTGCTTCAAGTTTTTCAGCAGCAGTCAGGGCTGGACTGGTAATCTGGCTTACCGGGAGTTTTTCTGGTGGGCCGACGCATTTTGGGGCCGATCAGGGGCGGACTGGCCATCGGGAGAACCGAGTGGGCCGGTGGGTCGGCCGCGAAACGGGCCAAATGGGCTGCGGTAAGCTAAAATGTGCTGCCGCGTTATGCAGAATGGACCACAAAATGGTGCCGCGATTAGCAGAAAAGGACAGCGAACATCCCCACCGCCCCGCTCAACAACTTTTGTCTCAACCCGCCCCAACTTTTGGGCCAGTTGCTATTTAAAATCCCGGGCCGATTCCTCTTTCCATTCCAGCCCTGGCGACAGTATCAATTAAACACTTAAAAAATAATCATATATAACATTAAAAAAAAGTAATTTAATGCAAAACGAAGCTTCTTTAATATTTAACACTCTTTACTGTGTGATTATTAGATATACATTAATACTGATTTGATGTAAACAACCAAAGTCTCCTAAACAACCAAATTGGCCCGGTTGCTAGGGAGGCTAGAGTCACATGGGGTAACCTCCTCGTGGTTGCTATAATGCGGTTCTCGCTCTCGGTGGGTGCGTGGTGAGTTGTGCGTGGATGCCGCAGAGAATAACGTGAAGCCTCCACACGTGCTTGGTCTCCACGGTAACATGCTCAAGCCACAGGATAAGATGTGTGGATTGACACCCATCTCATTGAGAACTCATTGAGATTACGGCGTTATGTCGTCATGGCAACAAAGTTTAAAATTGTATATAAATTCACCCTAAAATCATGTTAACACGCATATTGTTTACATCTTGTGTCTATACTTTTAACATTTACGGATTGAACCCCATTTACTTCCATTCAAGTGCCTCAATGTAACAGATTTTTGCTTTTTTTTTTTTAAAAGAAAAGGAGGGACGAGTTGAAACTCATTTATGTGGTTGTAGGGCCAAGAAATATGCAAAATATATTCACAAAATTTTATAGAAATGGGTTTATTGATGAGGAATAAAAAAGAAACTATCTACAGAGATTTATGCCGATAAACGATTGTTCCAAAAAGCAACTATCGACGGGATTAATCGGCAAAACCGAGATATATCAGTCTACCTCTAATACTTATTATTATTATTATTATTATTATTGTTGTTATTGTAATTTGAATTAGAGGTAGGCCGATATATCAGTTTTACCACTAAATCGGTGCTGGAAGTTGCATTTTGGAACCATCGGTTATCGGTAAGAATTAGGCCAAGTCTCCGCCACTTTTAATTCACTATATAATTTTTATTTTCGGGCTTGTTTGTATTTAAAATTCCTGCATTAAGCACCAAATCTTCCTTTTTTTTTCTGGTCATTATCAAATTTGGGTTGCATAATAAACTGCATTTGGGATTTGATTAATTTTGGACTCTTAAGGCTAAAAGATACTCTTAAGTATGTGAACGTATGTGCAAACGCTTAACCACCGCGATAACTCGTGTTCTTGCGCTACTGAGATTTGTTCCTGCCATGGTACTCAAGGGAACGATAGAGTTACCTTCAAACGTCTGTGCCATTAAACTGGATGTTTTATGATTCAGGTAAGTTGCTATAAATACACTCACCTAAAGGATTATTAGGAACACCTGTTCAATTTCTCATTAATGCAATTATCTAATCAACCAATCACATGGCAGTTGCTTCAATGCATTTAGGGGTGTGGTCCTGGTCAAGACAATCTCCTGAACTCCAAACTGAATGTCAGAATGGGAAAGAAAGGTGATTTAAGCAATTTTGAGCGTGGCATGGTTGTTGGTGCCAGACGGGCCGGTCTGAGTATTTCACAATCTGCTCAGTTACTGGGATTTTCACACACAACCATTTCTAGGGTTTACAAAGAATGGTGTGAAAAGGAAAAACATCCAGTATGCGGCAGTCCTGTGGGCTAAAAATGCCTTGTTGATGCTAGAGGTCAGAGGAGAATGGGCCGACTGATTCAAGCTGATAGAAGAGCAACTTTGCCTGAAATAACCACTCGTTACAACCGAGGTATGCAGCAAAGCATTTGTGAAGCCACAACACGCACAACCTTGAGGTGGATGGGCTATAACAGCAGAAGACCCCACCGGGTACCACTCATCTCCACTACAAATAGGAAAAAGAGGCTACAGTTTGCAAGAGCTCACCAAAATTGGACAGTTGAAGACTGGAAAAATGTTGCCTGGTCTGATGAGTCTCGATTTCTGTTGAGACATTCAGATGGTAGAGTCAGAATTTGGCGTAAACAGAATGAGAACATGGATCCATCATGCCTTGTTACCACTGTGCAGGCTGGTGGTGGTGGTGTAATGTGTCGGGATGTTTTCTTGGCACACTTTAGGCCCCTTAGTGCCAATTGGGCATCGTTTAAATGCCACGGCCTACCTGAGCATTGTTTCTGACCATGTCCATCCCTTTATGGCCACCATGTACCCATCCTCCGATGGCTACTTCCAGCAGGATAATGCACCATGTCACAAAGCTCGAATCATTTCAAATTGGTTTCTTGAACATGACAATGAGTTCACTGTACTAAAATGGCCCCCACAGTCACCAGATCTCAACCCAATAGAGCATCTTTGGGATGTGGTGGAACGGGAGCTTCGTGCCCTGGATGTGCATCCCACAAATCTCCATCAACTGCAAGATGCTATCCTATCAATATGGGCCAACATTTCTAAAGAATGCTTTCAGCACCTTGTTGAATCAATGCCACGTATGGTGTTGCTAATAATCCTTTAGGTGAGTGTATATAGACTAACTTAATTGCTCAGCAATATTCTCTTCAAATTGGCTAACCTCACTCTAGCGCCCCTTGTGACAACATTGAGAATGCAACGCGTAGTTGCGTTAAGTTATGAACGCATTTTAGACAACAACGCGTGAAATTGAGTTTGCGTTGCAAGGTGCATCTGCATTCACGTACTTGCGTAGAGAATGTTTCGCCTTTAGCATGTCTGTGCCCGTCATATTAAGGAAATACTATGAAAATTAACATTTTATACATCGATTAAAAAACATCATCCGATTAATCGGCTATCTGTCTTTTCCACCAACTTATTGGTATCGGCAAAATCCCCAAATATCGGTCCAATTATAATATTATTTATTGTGAATTATTCAATTGTATATGCTTCAAAATATACGTTTACATTTATGCATTTGGCAGACACTTTTATCCAAAGCGACTTACAGTGCACTTATAACCGGGACAATCCTTGCTCAAGGACACAATGGTGGTGGCTGTGGGGATCAAACCAGCAACCTTCTGATTACCAGTTATGTGCTTCAGCCCATTACGCCACCACCCCTCCACATATACATATGCTGAAACAGTAGTCAACTTTGTAGCTTTTTTTATTAGCTTTTTTTAGCTTGGTCCCATTCTGATAATGAAAGTTATGACACCTTTTGTTGAGATGTTATGCGTCAGTTAAACGCCTGATCATAACATTCATATCTTAACCAGCCTGTCTTTGTTTCTCTGGCAGAAGAGGACTGTCGCAGGAGATGGAAGAGCTTACGGGACATGTTCATCAAAGATAAACGTGCAGAGCAGCGCAGGCGAGCGTCAGGAACGGTGCACCGCAGCTGGAAGTACAGCTGGCAGATGTCTTTCCTCACGCCCTTCATCCAGTCCAGATCACTAGCCGCGGACGAGCCAGAGGAAGACCGAGATGATGAAGACAAGGAGGAGGAGAGGACGGCGGATGGAAACTCTTCGTTTGTCGACCAGGACTTTGAGGGGGACCACGAGATGCTGGACGGATCGTCGCAGTACAGCGCGTCTGGATCGCAAGGACCTGGACGCAAGCGGAAATGGCAGATGGAGGGAACGGAGGACTTGGAGGACGAGATGTTCTTGTTTAGTCTCCTGCCGTATCTGAGACGACTGCCTTACGCGAAGAAGAGTGCGGTGAAATTAAAAATTCACCAGCTGTTGTACGAGGCAGAGTTTAAGTGATGTTCTATAGCTTTTATTCATATTTTTCTATCTTTTATTGATATTGAAATTCTATCCATTGCATTTTTAACATCCAAAACACGCACTGGTATGTTGCTTGTTTCATCAAAGATGAAATTATTAAACGGACACGTGCACTCTGAGAAGGATTGTCGAGTTTGTAGCATACAACTCCTCTTCTGTGAAGTTGGGTGTTTCTATGGTTGTTCTGTAGTGCACAATCAGGGTTATCTGGGAAAGAAACCCATTTGAGTTTTTTTCTTAACACGATAAATGGAAATAAATTCAAACAAGTGAAAAAATGTCTCCGAAAGTAATTATATTTGGCTATGTACTTCATGTAACCTAAATATATTGGCATTATAACGTTTTAGAGGGGTTTTGAATATTGTTTTAGCAGGTCCTCCAGGCTGGTCATAGCTGGTTTTAGAGGGGTTTTGAACACTTTTTAGCTGGTCTGAGCAGGTCCCCCAAACTGGCCATAGCTGGTTTTAGAGGGGTTTTGAACAATTTTTAGCAGGTCCCCCAGGCTGGTAATAGCTGGTTTTAGAGGGGTTTTGAACACTTTTTAGCTGGTCTGAGCAGGTCCCCAGGCTGGTTTTAGCAGGTCCCCCAGGCTGGTCATAGCTGGTTTTTGAGGGGTTTTGAACAATTTTTAGCTGGTCTTAGCAGGTCCCCCAGGCTGGTCATAACTGGTTTTAGAGGGGTTTTGAACACTTTTTAGCTGGTCTGAGCAGGTCCCCCAAACTGGCCATAGCTGGTTTTAGAGAGGTTTTGAACAATTTTTAGCAGGTCCCCCAGGCTGGTCTTAGGTGGTTTTAGAGGGGTTTTGAACACTTTTTAGCTGGTCTGAGCAGGTCCCCAGGCTGGTTTTAGCAGGTCCCCCAGGCTGGCCATAGCTGGTTTTAGAGGGGTTTTGAACAATTTTTAGCTGGTTTTAGCAGGTCCCCCAGGCTGGCCATAGCTGGTTTCAGAGGGGTTTTGAACACATTTTAGCTGGTGTTAGCAGGTCCCAAAGGCTGGTTTTAGCAGGTCCCCCAGGCTGGTCATAGCTGGTTTTAGAGGGGTTTTGAACACTTTTTAGCTGGTCTTAGCAGGTCCCCCAGGCTGGACATAGCTGGTTTTAGAGGGGTTTTGAACACTTTTTAGCTGGTCTTAGCAGGTCCCCCAGGCTGGACATAGCTGGTTTTAGAGGGGTTTTGAACACTTTTTAGCTGGTCTTAGCAGGTCCCCCAGGCAGGTTTTAGCAGGTCCCCCAGGTTTGTCGTAGCTGGTTTTAGAGGGGTTTTGAATATTTTTAGCAGGTGAGGCTGGAAGATCAGCTTACTTACCAGCTTGGCCAGGATGGGAGACCAGCTACGACCAGCATAGGCTGGTTTTAGCTGGGTGGGGTGGGTGGGGGTTCAGCAGGAATGTTCATTATAGACATTATAATATTTATTCATATTTATATTTATAATATTCCCTGATATTATTAGGTATTCCATGACAGTATGAACCCTGGAAAGCGCAATGAGGTCCCTTTTGTTAGACTCGTTAACTCCAGAAGAACATTTGCATGCGCTCTGTGTGTAAAACACAAGGTTTAACAAAATATTTTGCAATATACTGGCTATGATCGGATCTGTGATTAGGACCATAAGACCCCCCCATAAGCACACACACAAGCAAAAAGAAAAAGTTGAAATTGGGGGTCGCTTATTAGTTTTTATGAGGCAAGTCACTTATTTTGGGCTTGTTTTTCTAGGCCAGATCTGACAAGTCCTGAACACTCAACCAACAGCTACACAAACTGTGTTACCACCTGTGGTTTCCTAGCCATATCATACTTTAAAATACTGAAAAGGGGAGTCATTTTGGTTCCCTTTCGATTCAGTTCATTCGGCATTGCTGTAAGCACTATAGGGAGTGTCCTTGTCCTTCTACACAACCTTGTTGAAACCCTTGTACAATCATGCCAATCCTCTGATTGGCAATGGTGTCTGTGCCCCGCCCCTTCAGGGTCACAGTCGACCTATATAAGCGGGCGCTCGCTCACCATTTCTTCAGTATTTTCTTCCTTTAAGACTGCAAACTTCATCTTCGTCTTGGAACCCTTTCTGCTTCGCCGTCGATATACACTTACAGCGGACGAATGTCTCGTTCCCTTCATCTCAGGGAACCGAGGTTACATTTGTAACCGGAGACGATTGTTATCGTGATTTCATGTATCAATCCCACACCCCTTCAGATGCATTGTCTGCTCTGATAACAGCATACGACTCTCTCTATAAAAGATAAAAACTGTAAGAGTTTCCATCCCACCCTTCTGCTATTTCATTTGCATACATTTATTTGACATTTATTAATGTGAGTTATTTATGCATTAATAAATTATTGTTTAAATAGTAATGTATTCAACTAATGATTGCTGTAAAATCATTGTTATTTTTTCTAAAATGTTTAATTTAATTAGAAAATAATAGTTCTTAATTGACACACTTTGTTTGTTTGTTTGTTTGTTTAGATTTAATGTAAATCCATAATTTATGCTGTAATATTTTTTGGAGCAGATATACAAGTGTAGGGAAAAAACTCAAAAAGATACTTTATAGCACTATTGAGGTTCTAAATAACACTTTCAAAGGAAGGTTCTAAATGGAACCTTCAAAAATGTGTTCAATTTAGCATCACAAACGGTTCTGCTATTGTTACATGCCGAAGAGCCTTTATTTGGTACTGTTTAGAACTATTTATCTGAAGGGTGTGCAAAAATAGTATGAGTAGTGTAAAATAAAGCATACAGAAACTTTGCATACTGTATTGAGACACATTCCATTCTACATAAATAGTGCAAGCAGTATGGTAGTATGCTATTCCAAACTTACCCCATGCAGACAGACAATGTGAATACTGTGCAGAGTAAACCTACTCCATACTGCTAAAATAGTACAAGTTGTATGGTAGTATGCTATTCTGAATATAGCTCATGCATACTACTAATCTTTGCACACTACTATAATAATGCGAACAGTGTATGGTAGCATGCTATTTTGAACAATCAATGCATACATTGCATTTGCATACTGTAGTATACACATTACATACTAAAGTAGCAGGAGTAGTATGGTATTATGCTATTCTGAACATAGCTCATGCATACTACTAATATTTGCGTACTACTATAATAATGCGAACAGTGTATGGTAGCATGCTATTTTGAACAATCAATGCATACATTGCATTTGCATACTGTAGTATACACATTACATACTAAAGTAGGAGTATGGTATTATGCTATTCTGAACATAGCTCATGCATACTACTAATGTTTGCACACTACTATAATAATGCGAACAGTGTATGGTAGCATGCTATTTTGAACAATCAATGCATACATTGCATTTGCATACTGTAGTATACACATTACATACTAAAGTAGCAGGAGTAGTATGGTATTATGCTATTCTGAACAATGCACTAAAATAGTATGAGAATTATAGTAGTATGCTATTCTGAACATAGCTCATGCATACTACTAATCTTTGCACACTACTATAATAATGCGAACAGTGTATGGTAGCATGCTATTTTGAACACTCAATGCATACATTTCATTTGCATACTGTAGTATACACATTACATACTAAAGTAGGAGTATGGTATTATGCTATTCTGAACATAGCTCATGCATACTACTAATGTTTGCACACTACTATAATAATGCTGAACAGTGTATGGTAGCATGCTATTTTGAACAATCAATGCATACATTGCATTTGCATACTGTAGTATACACATTACATACTAAAGTAGCAGGAGTAGTATGGTATTATGCTATTCTGAACATAGCTCATGCATACTACTAATATTTGCGTACTACTATAATAATGCTGAACAGTGTATGGTAGCATGCTATTTTGAACAATCAATGCATACATTGCATTTGCATACTGTAGTATACACATTACATACTAAAGTAGGAGTATGGTATTATGCTATTCTGAACATAGCTCATGCATACTACTAATGTTTGCACACTACTATAATAATGCGAACAGTGTATGGTAGCATGCTATTTTGAACAATCAATGCATACATTGCATTTGCATACTGTAGTATACACATTACATACTAAAGTAGCAGGAGTAGTATGGTATTATACTATTCTGAACAATGCACTAAAATAGTATGAGAATTATAGTAGTATGCTATTCTGAACATAGCTCATGCATACTACTAATCTTTGCACACTACTATAATAATGCGAACAGTGTATGGTAGCATGCTATTTTGAACACTCAATGCATACATTTCATTTGCATACTGTAGTATACACATTACATACTAAAGTAGGAGTATGGTATTATGCTATTCTGAACATAGCTCATGCATACTACTAATGTTTGCACACTACTATAATAATGCGAACAGTGTATGGTAGCATGCTATTTTGAACAATCAATGCATACATTGCATTTGCATACTGTAGTATACACATTACATACTAAAGTAGCAGGAGTAGTATGGTATTATGCTATTCTGAACATAGCTCATGCATACTACTAATATTTGCGTACTACTATAATAATGCGAACAGTGTATGGTAGCATGCTATTTTGAACAATCAATGCATACATTGCATTTGCATACTGTAGTATACACATTACATACTAAAGTAGGAGTATGGTATTATGCTATTCTGAACATAGCTCATGCATACTACTAATGTTTGCACACTACTATAATAATGCTGAACAGTGTATGGTAGCATGCTATTTTGAACAATCAATGCATACATTGCATTTGCATACTGTAGTATACACATTACATACTAAAGTAGCAGGAGTAGTATGGTATTATGCTATTCTGAACAATGCACTAAAATAGTATGAGAATTATAGTAGTATGCTATTCTGAACATAGCTCATGCATACTACTAATCTTTGCACACTACTATAATAATGCGAACAGTGTATGGTAGCATGCTATTTTGAACACTCAATGCATACATTTCATTTGCATACTGTAGTATACACATTACATACTAAAGTAGGAGTATGGTATTATGCTATTCTGAACATAGCTCATGCATACTACTAATGTTTGCACACTACTATAATAATGCTGAACAGTGTATGGTAGCATGCTATTTTGAACAATCAATGCATACATTGCATTTGCATACTGTAGTATACACATTACATACTAAAGTAGCAGGAGTAGTATGGTATTATGCTATTCTGAACATAGCTCATGCATACTACTAATATTTGCGTACTACTATAATAATGCAAGACGTGTATGGTAGCATGCTATTTCGAACATTATCAATGTATACATTTCATTTGCATACTGTAGTATACACATTACATACTAAAGTAGCAGGAGTAGTATGGTATTATGCTATTCTGAACAATGCACTAAAATAGTATGAGAATTATAGTAGTATGCTATTCTGAACATAGCTCATGCATACTACTAATATTTGCGTACTACTATAATAATGCAAGACGTGTATGGTAGCATGCTATTTCGAACATTATCAATGTATACATTGCATTTGCATACTGTAGTATACACATTACATACTAAAGTAGCAGGAGTAGTATGGTATTATGCTATTCTGAACAATGCACTAAAATAGTATGAGAATTATAGTAGTATGCTATTCTGAACATAGCTCATGCATACTACTAATCTTTGCACACTACTATAATAATGCGAACAGTGTATGGTAGCATGCTATTTTGAACACTCAATGCATACATTTCATTTGCATACTGTAGTATACACATTACATACTAAAGTAGGAGTATGGTATTATGCTATTCTGAACATAGCTCATGCATACTACTAATATTTGCGTACTACTATAATAATGCAAGACGTGTATGGTATTATGCTATTCTGAAAATGCACTCAAATAGTATGAGAATTATAGTAGTATGCAATTCTGAACAGCTCATGCATACTACTAATATTTGCGTACTACTATAATAATGCAAGCAGTGTATGGAAGCATTCTATTTCGAACATAATCAATGTATACATTAAATTTGCATACTGTAGTATACACATTACATACTAAAGTAGCAGGAGTAGTATGGTAGTATGCTATTCTGAATATAGCCTCAGACAGTGAGGAGTAAACTATTTCATACTGCTAAAATAGTATGAGTGGTATAGTAGTATGCTATTCTGAACAATGCACTAAAATAATATGAGAATTATGGTAGTATGCTATTCTGAACAATGCTCATGCATACTATTAATCTTTGCATACTACTAAAATAATGAGAGCAGTGTATGGTTGTATACACATTGCATACTAAAGTAGTATGGCAGTATGATATTTTGAATATAGCCTCACACAGTGAGGAGTAAACCATTTCATACTTCTAAAATAATGTGTGTACTGTGGTAGTATGCTATTTTGAACATAGCCAATGCATGCATAAAATGTGCATATTGTGCAGAGTAAAGCTATTGCTTACTGCTAAAATAGTACGAGTAGGATGGTAGTATGCTAAACCAAACCATACATAAAATGTGCATACTTTAGATAGTATGCAAATTCCATACTAAAGTAGCTGGAGTAGTATGGTAGTACGCTATTTTGTAAACAGCCAGTGTGTCGGTCGCGTCTGTCGGATCTGCGCAGGTCTGGCGTGAATTTTCTCGGGATCTGCCCTCACTTCCTGTAGTTCCTTCCCACCTACCCCAACCAACCCCAGCCTACCCCATCACACACTCCCCGAGAGCTCGGACGCAAAATACAGACGACACAATCGCTCCTGGGACGCGCTCGCGCACACATCGAGGTAAGAAACACCTGGCGCACCGCTGGTCATTTCCATCTTTTAATCCATGACGTATTGTCCATAATGACGTATGCGTCTGTAAATAACTGCACTCTCGCGTGAACACTTTCTCGCTGTTTCTCTCCTCGTATGCTGCTCTAGTTTCTGGTGAGACGAAAAAATGTTGGTACACAACTTTTCTATTTAAGTCGGCAGCTATTTAGTGTTTTTAACCTCGCTGGAGTTTGTATTCTGAGATGTGTGTAGTTTAAGCGCGCGCGCGGTTGTGTAGCGGCGTGTTTTAGAGGCATGTGTTGAGTTGTATTGTTGAGGAGGGATGCAATGCTCAGTATTGTTATGCAGAAGAACAGCATGTGTCTGCACAGTCATCAGGGTCTGTTTACTCTTCCCACCAAAGGGAAACTGTTGCATTTCACCAACACCCCACACCCGGCCATTCTTTAACATTGCATTTCTGTTAGCTAGGAGTTCAAGAAGCTGTGGCAGAAAGGGTTTACACTGTCAAATACTGAATATATAAATGCTTTGCATTGTATATGCATTGCATACTGTTAAATAGCATAAGTAATATGGTATTGGAACGTTCATGACATTGCAAGTGCATAGTAAACTTATACTATAATGCTTAAATAGTATTAGCAGTATGGAAATCTACTATACTGAAAATAACCCATGCACACAGAAACTGTACACAGTGTACATATTCCATCCTACAAAAATAACATGAGAAGTATGCTATTCCAAATGCACCAATGCATACAGAAAATCTGCATAATGTGCCCATAATATATATATACACGTGCTTTGTGCAAACATATGTAACATTCCTGTTTTAAATTTATATGCAACTTTTTTATAGCTTCTACAATGTATTTGTACAAAATACAATGATCATTTCAGGTAAACGTACATTTATATGATGGCCTTTTACATGCTTGAAGCTATTTTCGGGGTTCCTTGAGTCCTGGACAACCTGAAAATATGCAGAAAAATGTAAATTGTGATTTACAGGCTTATGATTTGAAAAAGTCAAGGACATTTTTTAAAGTCAGAAAAAGCATTTCTAGTTATGCTCTAAAATATTTCATCAGCTAAATATTTAAAATTCGTAATAAAATATATGTAATTTCGGAATCACATACTACTAATCTTACTATGCAGACAAATGTAGTTCGAGTTGGATGCGTTTCCGAATTCAGCCTATATTGTACATTATGGAAAAAACATGGAAATGAATTGGTCAGGAAATATGAGAACTTTGTGTTTTCTTCAAATGATGCAATGCATAAACGTATGTATTTATATACTTATCCAGGCGTCTTATGCTCTTGTGTGTCCTTGGATGTCTTCCTTCTCATTTTGTTTCATTCTGACATATTGCTGTTTGACAAGTTGTTGACCCGGATTGTAAATGTTCCCCTGAAATGCCCTTGATGTGGCCACTCGGGGAGATATATCGTGTCTGGGAATAACTTCAGGACTTGCTCTAGTTTGATTCATCCATGCATGCTGGATCTGAGCACCTGGATAACTGATTCATTTCCCCCCATTGTCTGTTTCAATCATTTATTGGTGATTCCAGGACACAAGAAAAAGAGACTGAAAACTACTGAGTGTAAAAGTTCAGCCATGTTTTCCAGTGAGAAACATGAGAAATGGGTTGTTGACATATAAGATTTTCCCAGATGATAAAAATGAGAAATCTAAAAATCTAGTGTAAAAGGCATGTGTCTCATTATGTGATTTTGCTGTTATGGAAAGCAATTGGTACTTTTATTCACCAAAGTGGCGTTCAACTGATCACAATGTATAATCAGGACATTAATAACGTGGAAAATTGCTATTACAATTTCACTTAAACTACTTCAAAGTGTTCTCATTAAAAAATCCTCCATGTGCAACAATGACAGCTTTGCAGATTCTTGTTATTCTAGCGGTCAGTTTGTCCAGATACTCAGGTGACCTTTCACCCCACACTTCCTGTAGCACTTGACCTTTCACCCCACACTTCCTGTAGCCCTTGACCTTTCACCCCACACTTCCTGTAGCCCTTGACCTTTCACCCCACACTTCCTGTAGCCCTTGACCTTTCACCCCACACTTCCTGTAGCACTTGACCTTTCACCCCACACTTCCTGTAGCCCTTGACCTTTCACCCCACACTTCCTGTAGCCCTTGACCTTTCACCCCACACTTCCTGTAGCCCTTGACCTTTCACCCCACACTTCCTGTAGCACTTGCCATAGATGTGACTGTCTTGTCGGGCACTTCTCACGCACCTTACAGTTTAGCTGATCCCACAAAAGCTCAATGGGGTGAAGATCCGTAACACTCTTTTCCAATTATCTGTTGTCCAATGTCTGTGTTTCTTTGCCCACTCAAACCTTTTCTTTTTGTTCTTCTGTATCAAAAGTGTCTTTTTCTTTGCAATTCTTCCCATAAGACCTCCTGAGTCTTCTCTTTACTGTTGTACATGAAACTGGTGTTGAGCGGGTAGAATTCAATGAAGCCGTCAGCGGAGGACATGTGAGGCGTCTATTTCTCAAACTAGAGACTCTGATGTACTTATCCTCTTGTTTAGTTGTACATCTGGTCTTCCACATCTCTTTCTGTCCTTGTTAGAGACAGCTGTGCTTTGTCTTTGAAGACTGTAGTTACACCTTTATCAAGCATTGTATCGCCTTCATTCCTCAAATCAATGATTGACTGATGAGTTTCTAGAGAAAGCTGTTTCTTTTTTTTTTGTTGCCATTTTTGACCTAATATTGACCTTTTTTCAGATAGTGATGGTGCTGTTAACATCAGTAATGTCCTGACTATACTTTGTGATCAGTTGAATGCCACTTTGGTGAATTAAAGTACCAATTTCCTTCCGAAACATCAAAATCTGTCCATTATTCCAAACTTTTGCCCGCCAGAAAACTTCAACACAGTCTTGTGGTTCTGAAGAGATCTTCTCTGTTTTATGTTTTTTGTGATATGAATACAAAATGTCTACATACATGTTGGTTACACCAGCTGACTTTGATTTGGTGGACAAAAGCTTTTTAAAACGCACGTTTGTGGCAATTTTATCTTTTGTGCTTTTAAACATTTACAGCATTTTCTGCAAAAAATGGATTAAATGATGATTTAAAAATGTCATGTGGCGTAACCATCAAATCAAAGGTGTTAAAATAGTTTCCTTGCGCCTTGAACACACATGAGTGAACGCAACTTAATCGTTCATTTCAAAAAGGTTTTCAAACAAATGTTTCAAGGTGATTTTTATTTATTTATTTATTTTTTTTTTTACAAATATCATAAATTTTTAAGTCAAGAATATCAAGAAATTTTCTCATGGTTACGCCAAATGATCTGAAACAAAATGTGCCTTTTTATATAATATTAATATTATATGATATGACAAAATTATGATTTGTTTGAAATGTTCACACAGTTTTGCAGATCTTTAGGGAGCGACTGCATCATGGAAGTGGGCGGGCGCTGCAGCGCTCTTTTGGCGCACTTTGTTCACCACAGTTCTCTGATTGGTGGATTTTCCATAAGGATTATGGGTAGTGTAGTTTTTCACCAGGAATTAGCTTCAAATAACATGAACTGATGGCAGGTGTGTGAATGACCTGAAACAAAATGTGCCTTTTTTTTTTTTTTTTTTTATAATATTGATATTATTTGATATGACAAAATGTTCACAAACAGGCAGGTCTAAAGAGATGTTTTCTGTTTTATGATTTTATGTCACATGACAACAAAATGGCGACCTGCATGTTGGTTAAACGACATGACATTGGTGGATATTTTTCAAAACTTTGTTTTTTTAAATATTAATAGTATTTTAAGAATTTCAGGTTTTATTGAGATTTATTTGTTTACATCTCCAAGCGGTTTCACCACGTGACATGTTTTGTGTGAATTGCATTTTCAATGTATTTTTAAATATTTTAATAGATCTGGAATAAATAGAAAAATAAGCGCCACGTCATTGACCCAAATATTTGTTTCAGTGTACATGCAATTATAGGGTTTGCCCTGGTGTGCCACGTTCGCTTGAAATGAAAAATGAATGTGGGATTTTATTGAAGTTTTCTTAAAGATGTTTTCCCCCCAAACAATGATTTTGTAAGTGCAGAAAAATAGAAAAAAATTCAGAAATTCAATTTCTCTTGACTTTAAATGAGTGTTTGCATAGAAAACCTAAAAATGTATCAGACCATTTTAAAACGGTGTTTTCCAGGCATGGAAAAATCATGGAAATTAAAACGTTTATATGTTTTTTTTGTAGCTGTTTTTTGCTCTAAAATATTACATTTTTGTTTTGTTTTATATTTGAACACTAATAAGCAGAATTCTTCAAATCTATTAATTCTAAAGGTTAAGGCAAAACCTATACATGGAAATCAGACCCAACGATTTCTATAAAACTATTTTTAAAATCCTTGTAATCATGAATGACTGAAAAAGTCATGTAAGTTCATTACTGGAAAACCTGTAAATGACTTTAGCATTTTTATATATAACATGTAGAACTTATATGTGAATATGTCAAAAAAATATATTTTTCCTAAAGCAATATGCCTAATTTTGCACCATTAGTGACATTATTTTAAAGACAAATAAAACATTTAGGGAGAAAATATGATTTATTGTCATGAAAATAAATCCACAGTGCAAAACATCATCATAATCATGCTTAAAATTACATTTTCTTTATGCAAAATATAAATTAACACCTATGATTTTATTTGAAAAGTGACTGTTTTTGTGTAATTTACTCATAATGCTTATTCATCCACAAGAGGGTGCCAGTTTACTAACATGCCCATCACCACCAGTTACACCAAGTTAGTGCCCACTTTCTGGTACAGTTGGTTTAACACTGAGACTGTGTGTCCAATAGTGTCACATGGGCCGATTATGTCAGCAGTTTTGGTTTTGCATTAATTATAAACACTGACAACAAATACAAAGACCTTGAAATCGAATCTCCAGATTCAAACTTTTGTCGCTTGTGTCTTGATCTTCTGTTGGCCAAAGCAGTGAACCTGGCAACGACTGCCTGGATTCCTGTTTATGTGTCCATAAAAATCAATAAGGAAAACAGATGTTGTCCTTCGTGATAAGAAGCTGTAATATCAATCTGGGTCAGAAATGAGTCCAAAGATATTGACTTCTCTTCTACAGGAGCAAAGGTTGATGGTTTGTTTTTGATGCAAACAGGAAGTTGGCAGTACGCTGGGCATCTCGCTAAGCTTATGCATGCTTGTGAAGAAAAGACAGCATGATTTCCATCTTGGAAAACATCATGTTATCCAGGCCAAGATACCTTGGATTGCCTTTAGCTGAAGTTTTGCACATTTATCAGTTCCAAAAGTCTTTCAAGACAATCAAACATGCTTTAACCCTTGTGCATTGTTCAAATTCACTACCCTTTGGTTATGTTCGTGGCTGAAAACAGCCACTACTTTAAACTGCTGTAAAAATTTATCAGATAAATATTTTTTTCCAATTTTTTTTGCATAAATCTATTAATCAGCCTCAGTCCTGTTCAAAACTACTACATTTTTAAAAAAAAATTCAGGATTTTAACTCTTTAATTGCCAAATTCATAAATGATGTCACTGATTTGGGGGGGAAAAAAACACAAAATGACGTATTTTCAATATAAAATGTGATTGTGGACTGGATTTTTTTTTACCTTTTATCACAGTCTTGGACATGTCAAAGATTAGAAACAACATTGGTTTCGATGCATTGTTAGTTTTTGTGCAGCATCAGATTTGAACTTTTTCTCCCTCATTTACTGTTCGTGGCTACACACTTTAATATGCTATTATACTCCATATAACTCCATGTAAAAGCCAGAAACTAAGCTTTTTTTTTGCATAGGCCTATCTAAAGGGTTAATGGTGCCACGTGGTTATCAACAGTAAAAATTATAAATTTTACTTCTTCCCAACAGGGAAAACCACAAACAATCAAAAATGCATGACTATATGGTGTCATGGCTTTGCAATCAAAAAATGTGGTTATAATGGAAGTCAATGGGGCAAAAACAGCCACGAACAGTAAATGAGGGAGAAAAAGTTAAAATCTGATGCTGCACAAAAACTAACAATGCATCGAAACCAATGTTGTTTCTAATCTTTGACATGTCCAAGACTGTGATAAAAGGTAAAAAAAAATCCAGTCCACAATCACATTTTATATTGAAAATGCGTCATTTTTTGTGTTTTTTTTTTCCCCCCCAAATCAGTGACATCATTTATGAATTTGGCAATTAAAGAGTTAAAATCCTGAATTTTTTTTAAAAATGTAGTAGTTTTGAACAGGACTGAGGTTGATTAATAGATTTATGCAAAAAAAATTGGAAAAAAATATTTATCTGATAAATTTTTACAGCAGTTTAAAGTAGTGGCTGTTTTCAGCCACGAACATAACTAAAGGGTAGTGAATTTGCCCACAGTGTACTGTTGAGTTTTTGAAAATTTTCAAAGCATTTTCCTAAAATATGTGTGAAAATAAGATTTGTCACCAAAAATCATTCCATTAGCTGAAACACAGAGAAAGTTATGGCCAAAAAACGACTAAAAAAAACACCCTAGTGGCTGAAAACAGCCCGAACAGCACACAAGGGTTAAATATGCCAATGATTCTCATTAATCATAAATGTCCTTATAGCTGAAGCGTGTACAGTTAAATATGACAATAATTTGTTAGCTCTCTGGGTTCTGAAAGTATTTTTGAATGAACTGCAATCCCAGGAAGCTTTGCAAATGACGTAATTGATATAAAAACGATGGAAAAATACAAAACTATTCATTTAAAGTTGTTGATTATATGTATAAAACATTATATTGGAATATTCTATTGCAAAATATTCAGATATTTACAAATAAATAAGTAGTTTTGGAGTGTAGGGAGTGACTGTATTGCATCATGGAAGTGGGCGGGCGCTGCAGAGCTCTTTTGGCGCACTTTGTTCACCACAGTTCTCTGATTGCTGGATTTCCCTTAAGGATTATGGGTAGTGTAGTTTTTCACCAGGAATTAGCTTCAAATAACATGAACTGATGGCTTCCAAGTGTGCCGCACAAGCCCTCAAAAGTGAAGTCTCGATCGCCCCCCGGTGGCTGGTCCTAGTATATGTCATAAACCCCGCCTCCCCATGTTATTCAACGGGACGTGAGACCAACTAAACAATTAAATTACACTTCACATATCTTTTTTCCAAAGATAGTTTCTGTCATTTACTGTCGTTTCTATCACGTTGATGTCATGTCAAGTGTTTGTTTTCAAAATAAGTTTGTTTTTAGTTATTTGATGCTATAAAAGCGGTGCTGTGACATCATGATTGACAGCTGTGATTGACAGGTTCTCTGGCAAGTAGTCACTGAAGCACCAACTGACTTTTTTTCGGGATCTTCGGAGGACTGAGGAGATTGGAGGTTTAAATTTAATATCTAAATTTCTATAATTCATTATTTCACACCGTCATGAGTCAAAAGTCAAAAGTGCAGGGGCGTGTCCTTGCGATTGATTCAGCGAGAGTGAGGGCGGGGCCTTGATTTCGCGGCTTTACTTCCTGCTCACTACTGCGCAGGTCTGGTCCCGAAATCGCAACCGCGCAGACTCAAGTCCCAAGATGTCAGCGCCATATCGGGACACTGGCGGCTTCAGTTCTCACCAATGGAAAAGAGCGAAGGGGCGTCGGCCATCTTTTTTTACAGTCTATGGTGGCTTCAATGGAAGCATATAACATTGTTAAACAACCTCAGAGCTCACGGTTGGTCTATTTTTAAATGTTTGTAATTTATAGTTAAAAGTCAGTTCGCCTATGGAGAAAATTAATGGGATTTTTATTTCCGGATACGGACTGTTGAGCGCTACAGTAGACGGTGGGACCATTTATCTTTTACATTACGAAGTGTTGTTCATTTTCAAGGTTTTTAAGGATAAGGGTGTTGCACAACCTGTCATTTTTATGCAGTCTGATCTTTCAAAATGACGTGACATTTTTACATTTTGTCAAAATGTTTTGGTCTGAAAACTCTCTCTTCGCAATTGACATTAGCGTGAACGCTTCAAGCTATGCTAGCTCGGTTTCGTGCATTGTTGTGTTCTGAAACGTGTTTTACGTGACTGCCAATATATTTGCAAATGGACATTACTCTGTTTCTTACACGTATCGCGGCAGTTCTAAAGTGAAATGTCCACTGTGTGGCGCTAAAAGCGACTTTTTAAGGAGAGGTTTTTAAGGTTAATGTTGTATTGAGTTTTAAATCAACAAAACTGACATCCCTACCCTAAACCTTCAACCTGAACCTAACCGATAGTGTCAGAAAACGCAAATGTGAGATGAAAAACACAACCGTGTCATTTTGTGCTGCTTCAATGACACTTTCAGCTCAAGTATCGACTCGCGTGCTCTTCAGGACTCGTACCCCGGTCCTTTACATCCCGAGTGCAACACTCTATCAGTCGATCTATCGGGCAATTTGATCATACTCAAACTTGTAAATGTAGTTGGTTATGTAATGCAAACGTTAAAATAAGTCATGCACTATAGTACACGTGCTAAGATGTCATAAGAGAGCATTGTGTGAGGAACAGGGAGAAAAGTAAATGTTTATGCACTGATAAGCTGCTGTTTTACATGCCGTTGTTGTAGCGCCTCTAGTGTTCATTTCACTGGGAAACTGCCGCGATGCACACAACGTGCCACAGAATTTTTTGGGGGGGAAAATGTAGGTGTAGTAGCGTTTTATTATGAGACCAGGTTGGACCGATGAATTTGCAGGAAGGTAATGTAGAGTTTGATTGGATGCATGGCCTTTGGCATCAATAACAATAGATACTGGAGTGTTTTCTTCTCTCTTTTGTCCCAAAATGTTTCCTATGTTCCTTATGTGCATGAAAGATGGTTGCATGCGAATTCAGCTTCATTAGCTAAGCCAAGGACTTCCTGTCTATAAGCTGCTCTCAAGGTTTGTCTGTCAAGCGACGGTTTCAAGTCACTTCTGCAACTGCACTTGACAGCTGGGCGTAACAGCAGGCAGCTGCATGCTTTGCTTTATTGCTCGGACCTAAAAGTGTGTGAAATCGCATTAGTGCTGTGTTGTCAGGAGCCCTCAGCGTGTATATGCTCATTTGGTGTGTCAGAACAGAGGATGCATGCTGCAGTTTTACATGGGAGTTGTTACCAATGCATAGATGATTGCTTAAACAAATGACAGGCTTGTTCTATCAGCTGGATTTTGATCTGAACTCAAAAGTTGTGTAAAAATACTTTAAATGCATCTATCTGCCAATTCATATTTAATGCATCAGTTGCATAGTGTTAGCCTGCGCAAAAAGGCATTGCTTCAATGCTAGATTGTTGTGGTTGGTTGCTAGGGTGTTGTTTTGCAGTTACTAACGTGTTCTGAGTGTCTTAGCCAACATAATAATTCATACGAGATGGCGAAATCACAAGATATTAAAGTTTAATAAAATGTATGACTTTTATTCCTTTAAATACCAACCAATAAACAAACAGAATTTATTTCGATACAATACAGGTATAACATTTTAGCTGGGCTCCTATACAACATTTTAAGAAAGGAAAAATCTGTGAAAATCGTAAGAACGCTCATTCAAACCCTGATGTTCCTCTTCTGTGCACAACAGGGATTTTTGTGTTATATTAATATGTCACACTTTGTAAACACTATGAATTTAAATGCACAATTCAGAAATAATAAAAGCCACAATATGTGGAAGGGTCGGCACTCCTAAGAACATGTTATATTACATTTTTATCCTTTCTTATTCTGATATTAATGCGGAAAAAACTCCACAATCGGATGTGACTGTTGTGCAAACGGCACTTACCTATAGGATACATGAAGAGGAAAACCATCCAAAATACTTGGAAACAATCAGCCTTTGACTTCTAAGATATTGGTATGATATCCATTAATGCTGCATGATTGACTGAATTAAGATTGCATGATTAATAAACCTTAAACGGCTGCGTTTCTGCATTCAGTGCTTCAGTCAGTGCTGTGTGAGCAAGCGGCGCCTCTAGCGGTCTGGACGGTATTATCCATTATTATACCTCTGTAATGCAGAATTTAAAAGGGGTTTGTTCCTTTGGTTAAACGTTTTATTTCTCCATGATGTGGTTGACATTTCCATGGAATTGCCCAACATGTGCATGTTTTATCATATCCAGTACATACATGTAAAATGTTCTATTGTTCGAACTGCAAAAACAGAAGTTCAAACATGTTTTAGAAGTACAAAATAACCTTTTTCACATCTATCATCATGATATTATATTTAATTATTTTTTATTTGTATCTTTTTATGTTCTATTTTTTGTCATGTGTTCAGAATGATCAAATAATTTATTATTATAACAATGAAAAAGCTTTTTTACCTCCTTGCACATTTTTAAAGCATAATTCATAAGCAAAACACAATGATCTGATGGCAAAATATCGGTCATATTCGTCATATTCGTTCAATCTTAGATTTTGTCACGCTTTTTTAAAGAAAAGGAGGGGTTTTATAATTTTATAAAAGCACTAACATAACTAACTGTTAAAATCCTGTTGATTTGAGCTGTAAATTAGTTTAAAGCTTAGATTTACGGTCGTTGTAAGGTTTAAGACTTCATGGCGTTACATCTTCATGGTAACGATGTTGTAAAATTGGATATAACTTTACACCGATGCGGTTAGTAAGTGATTTTATTACACTAAAATCATGTTAAAACACATATTGATTATGTCTTGTGTCTATACTTGTAAAACCGTGATTATTTTTACATTTACGGATTGACTCCCCATTGACGTCCATTGACTCCCCATTGACGTCCATTGACTCCCATTGTAAGTGCCTCACTCACTGTAAAAGTTGAACTTTTTTGTACAAGCAAAGTTGTACATTTTCTTGCGATTTAGTCATCTCGGACTGTTATTACGACCTGTCATGAGACCAGGTTGCCTTTAGCTTGTTTCTAGGTGGTTGCTTTTCATTCTAGTCCCAAAATATGGTTTGGGTTGAGTCTCTCCTTCAATGTAAGTCTGTGGGATTTTTGTTTGTGCTATATGGACATGAATGATACCTCAAATGGTGTGGCTTTGACTAGTTTGTTAAATTAGCAATTGACCTTTTTGGCATAATGAATGACTTAACTACAAATATTTCAGTATGACTCTCTCTGGATAAAACTGTTGCTGTCTTCTAGCTGTTTGATTCAAGTGTTAGAGTTCATGGGTGAAAGCAGGCCAGTCTCAGGTCATTGCAGATAGGCAGATTTGACCTTTGCTTGTAGTAGCTGATTACCAGGGGTTTGGCCCGTTCTGTTTAGTGGTCCGTTCAGCATAACGCAGTGACTCATTTTAGCTTCGACACGGCCGGCTCGGTTCTCCTGATGGACAGTCCGCCCCTGATCGCCCCCAAAGTGCTTCGGCCTACCGGGAAAATGCTGGTATGCCAGATTACGGTCCAGCTCTGCCATTGCCCATGCCTGCCAAACATGTTGAGTGTCCAAACATCATCTGCGGAGTTTAGGATTGAATGCACTTATGGGGCTTTTCCACTGCGCAGTACTGACTTCGACTTCGACTCTGCTCGCTTTTTGGGGGTTTTCCACTTTGGATAGTACCTGGTACTTTTTTTAGTACCACCTCGGTCGATGTTCCAAGTGAGCCGAGCCGATACTAAATGTGACGTCAAAACCCTGCAGAGCACTGATTGGCCACTATCTGCGTCACTGGATTTGCGACACGGGACATTAAAGTTAGCAACTGCGATAGCAGTATCATTTGTTTACACGACTTTCGAATGGTAAAAAGAAATGGATGTGGGCAAAACCAAGCCGTGGTCAATTAACGAGGTGCGGGCGTTCCTCTGGTTAGTAGCCGAGAAGAGGGTCCAACGAGAGCTGGATGGGTCGACACAACTATGATGATCAGCCACCCACATTGAGGCGGCACTAAACTGCAGTGGAAAAGCAAGCTCAGAAAACTAAAGCGAGCAGAGTCGAATCGAACCATAACGTGCAGTGGAAAAGTGCCATTAACTGCATAGAGAGCTATAGGATGCTCCCTTGCTCCCTATTTAGTGCATGACTTAACCTCTAGTGTGCTGTATGTCTGCACTGGTCTCAGAACAGTTATAGAGAGCTATAGGATGCTCCCTTGCTCCCTATTTAGTGTGTGACTTAACCTCCAGTGTGCTGTCTGTCTGCACTGGTCTCAGAACAGTTATAGAGAGCTATAGGATGCTCCCTTGCTCCCTATTTAGTGCATGACTTAACCTCCAGTGTGCTGTCTGTCTGCACTGGTCTCAGAACAGTTCTAGAGAGCTATAGGATGCTCCCTTGCTCCCTATTTAGTGCATGACTTAACCTCCAGTGTGCTGTCTGTCTGCACTGGTCTCAGAACAGTTATAGAGAGCTATAGGATGCTCCCTTGCTCCCTATTTAGTGCATGACTTTAACCTCCAGTGTGCTGTCTGTCTGCACTGGTCTCAGAACAGTTATAGGAGAGCTATAGGGTGCTCCCTTGCTCCCTATTTAGTGTACTACTTAACCTCCAGTGTGCTGTCTGTCTGCACTGGTCTCAGAACAGTTATAGAGAGCTATAGGATGCTCCCTTGCTCCCTATTTAGTGTACTACTTAACCTCCAGTGTGCTGTCTGTCTGCACTGGTCTCAGAACAGTTATAGGAGAGCTATAGGGTGCTCCCTTGCTCCCTATTTAGTGTGTGACTTACCCTCCAGTGTGCTGTCTGTCTGCACTGGTCTCAGAACAGTTATAGAGAGCTATAGGATGCTCCCTTGCTCCCTATTTAGTGCATGACTTAACCTCCAGTGTGCTGTCTGTCTGCACTGGTCTCAGAACAGTTATAGAGAGCTATAGGATGCTCCCTTGCTCCCTATTTAGTGCATGACTTAACCTCCAGTGTGCTGTCTGTCTGCACTGGTCTCAGAACAGTTCTAGAGAGCTATAGGATGCTCCCTTGCTCCTTATTTAGTGCATGACTTAACCTCCAGTGTGCTGTCTGTCTGCACTGGTCTCAGAACAGTTATAGAGAGTTATAGGATGCTCCCTTGCTCCCTATTTACTGCATGACTTAACCTCCAGTGTGCTGTCTGTCTGCACTGGTCTCAGAACAGTTATAGGAGAGCTATAGGATGCTCCCTTGCTCCCTATTTACTGCATGACTTAACCTCCAGTGTGCTGTCTGTCTGCACTGGTCTCAGAACAGTTATAGAGAGCTATAGGATGCTCCCTTGCTCCCTATTTAGTGCATGACTTAACCTCCAGTGTGCTGTCTGTCTGCACTGGTTTCAGAACAGTTATAGGAGAGCTATAGGATGCTCCCTTGCTCCCTATTTAGTGCATGACTTTAACCTCCAGTGTGCTGTCTGTCTGCACTGGTCTCAGAACAGTTATAGGAGAGCTATAGGGTGCTCCCTTGCTCCCTATTTAGTGTACTACTTAACCTCCAGTGTGCTGTCTGTCTGCACTGGTCTCAGAACAGTTATAGAGAGCTATAGGATGCTCCCTTGCTCCCTATTTAGTGTACTACTTAACCTCCAGTGTGCTGTCTGTCTGCACTGGTCTCAGAACAGTTATAGGAGAGCTATAGGATGCTCCCTTGCTCCCTATTTAGTGCATGACTTTAACCTCCAGTGTGCTGTCTGTCTGCACTGGTCTCAGAACAGTTATAGGAGAGCTATAGGGTGCTCCCTTGCTCCCTATTTAGTGTACTACTTAACCTCCAGTGTGCTGTCTGTCTGCACTGGTCTCAGAACAGTTATAGAGAGCTATAGGATGCTCCCTTGCTCCCTATTTAGTGTACTACTTAACCTCCAGTGTGCTGTCTGTCTGCACTGGTCTCAGAACAGTTATAGGAGAGCTATAGGATGCTCCCTTGCTCCCTATTTAGTGCGTGACTTAACCTCCAGTGTGTTGTATGTCTGCACTGGTCTCAGAACAGTTATAGAGAGATATAGGATGCTCCCTTGCTCCCTATTTAGTGTACTACTTAACCTCCAGTGTGCTGTCTGTCTGCACTGGTCTCAGAACAGTTATAGGAGAGCTATAGGGTGCTCCCTTGCTCCCTATTTAGTGTGTGACTTAACCTCCAGTGTGCTGTCTGTCTGCACTGGTCTCAGAACAGTTATAGAGAGCTATAGGATGCTCCCTTGCTCCCTATTTAGTGTACTACTTAACCTCCAGTGTGCTGTCTGTCTGCACTGGTCTCAGAACAGTTTGAAATGCACCTTATTTTCATCCTAACTCCATATAAAGCCTCTGAAAGCACATTTATTTCATCTTTTGGATGCATCCATTGATTCTCGTTTTTCTAAAGTGCGTTATTTTTTTTGCATCTTTGGTTGGTTGAAATGATGGTTCATCTTAGATATATATATTTATATAAACATACACATACATTTTTGTACTTATCTTTAGCTATATCAGCTCAGGCCTGATCTACACTGGTGGAAAATTAGTTCAATGCACCTTATTGGATTTTTGTATCTTCTATCCAGATCTGATTGCCTTTGACCCATCCTGGAATATTATGGGCTGTATATCACATCAGCACTGTCATATTCTTTACGGTCCCAGTAATTGGAACCAGTCGAGCCTCCTCAGATATGTGAAATCGATAGCATGTGACACCGTTCAAAAGTCATATGTGAAATATTACAGACAAACACGTTTCGTTTGGCTTTCGGCTATTTGACCTGAGCCTGTCTGATTGTCCGCTTGCTGTCTCCATCCGTCAGTCGGCACAGCTGTCACTGTTGGTATATTTGTTATAATGGGGGTTGTTGAGAAGAAACAGGTGTTGTGTATTAGTTTCACTTTTTTATTTCCCCAAAATGTCACTAGACTACATAGAGTTGTCAGAGCACATTATTGTGATATACGGCCGTAGGGTTTTTAGTTTGACTTTTGCTACAAAACATTTTCCTTCCCTTTGCCCCAGGAAATAAATATGTGGGAAAATGTTGTCCAGGTGGACTTGCCTCAAGAATGGACGCCAAACAAGACAAAGGCTTTGAGCCGTTGAAGATTCCCTCATGGGAGAAAAAACAAAACTGCTTTAAAAAGGCTAAAATGGTTTTATGGTCTTGAATAGTTGAAGCTGGTGTAGTCTGCTAGCGTGGTAAAACACTGGCCTAACCAGCTGACAGGTGCCCCAAACCCCTCTTAAAACCATCAAACCAGACCAAACTGACTGGAAACATGCTCGGTGATCGATAAGACCCACAAACCAACCAATTAGCCTCCTAAGAAGTGTGTGCTGGTGGTGTTACAGGATGGAAATATTCCTCTATTATCCACTGCCAACTCATATTCAGGTCTATAAGTTCCTAAAATCTTAAGTTAAACGAGTTGTGAAAGCCGGTTCATGATTCAAGTTTGGTAAGACTGTATAGTGGCCTTAAAGTATTTGGACACTTTTTGTTTTTCTCCCCTTTTTCTCCCAATTTGGAACGCCCAATTCCCACTACTTAGTAGGTCCTCGTGGTGGCGCGGTTACTCACCTCAATCCGGGTGGCGGAGGACAAGTCTCCGTCGCCTCCACTTCTGAGACCGTCACTCCACGCATCTGAACACGTGACTCGTTGTGCATGACACCGCGGAGACTCACAGCATGTGGAGCCTCATGCTACTCTCCACGATCCACACACAACTCACCACACGCCCCATTGAGAGAACCACTAATCACCACCACGAGGAGGTTACCCCATGTGACTCTACCCTCCCTAGCAACCGGGCTGATTTGGTTGCTTAGGAGACCTGGCTGGAGTCACTCAGCACACCCTGGATTCAAACTCACGATTAAAAACAAAACTACCCAGAGAAACATTCACTTGAGTAAGAAGTTCTCCACTATATCTATGACACTTTCTCTCTCAGTTTCTCTGAAGAGGCGAAGGTCGTTCCAAAACCGGACTGAATACAAATTTGAAGAATAAATGGGATATGCGTAGTGCTTTTGGCACCCAAATATTATTAACTAAGACATTAAAACCGAAAAGCACATAAGCTTTAGCCAGATTTTGATTTATTAGACGATTATACAGTACGTGTGTGTGTGAGTTTGTGTGTGTGTGTGTGTGTGAGTGTGTGTATATGTGAGCGCGTATTTATCACTTTGTGGGGACCAAATGTCCCCATAAGGATAGTACACCGAAATTTTTGACCTTGTGGGGACATTTTGTTGGTCCCCATGAGGAAAACAGCTTATAAATCATACTAAATTATGTTTTTTGAAAATGTAAAAATGCAGAATGTTTTCTGTGAGGGTTAGGTTTAGGGTAGGGTTAGGTTTAGGGTAGGGTTAGGTTTAGGGGATAGAATATAAAGTTTGTACAGTATAAAAACCATTATGTCTATGGAAAGTCCCTATAAAACATGGAAACACAACGTGTGTGTGTGTGTGTGTGTGTGTGTGTGTGTGTGTGTGTGTTGTGTGTGTGTGTTTGTGGGTGCGTGTGTGAGTGTGTTTGTGTGCGTGCGTGTTTGTGTTTGTGTGTGCGTTTGTGTGTGTGAGTGCGTGTGTGTGTGCGTGCGTGTTTGTTTTGTGTGTGCGTGCGTGTTTGTTTTGTGTGTGTGCGTGTGTGTTTGTGTTTGTGTGTGTGTTTGTGTGAGAGAGTATGTATGTTTGTAAGTTTGTGTGTGTGTGTGTGTGTTTGCGTGTGTATGCGCTTGTGTGTGCGTGTGTGTTTGTGTGCGTGTGTGTTTGTGTGTGTGTGCATGTGTGAGTTTGTGTGCGCGTGTGTGTTTGTGTTTGTGTGTGCGTGTGTGTTTGTGCGTGTGTGTGAGTTTGTGTGAGTGTGTGAGAAAGTGTGTATGTTTGTGAGTGTGTGTGCGTGTGTGTGTTTGTGAGAATCACTAATCACCACCACGAGGAGGTTACCCCATGTGACTCTACCCTCCCTAGCAACCGCGCCAATTTGGTTGCTAAGGAGACCTGACTGGAGTCACTCCGCACGTCGTGGATTCAAACTCGTGACTCAAGGGGTGGTAGTCAGCATCAATACTCGCTGAGATACCCAGACCCCCTGTCTCTCATTTTCTAAAATAAAAGCAGAAATCTGATTTACAGTGAGGCACTTACATCGGAAGTCAATGGAGCAATCTGTAAACATTAAAATACTGTTTCAATGACTGGAAAAATGACCACTTTAGCTCCATAAATGCTCAAGCTTTAACTGAAGAATGAATGTAAATGTAAGCGCAGCGTAGTTCTAGCGGGAAGGCTAGCAGCTGTACATCATCGCACTATTAGCGAGGTAACTCCCAGCCAATCACATGTAAGCCGTTGCTTTATAAGTCTGCTCACAATCACATTGCTGTTTCAGTGTGCTAACATGGCAACCTCCTCCACCCCACCGCCACCTGTTGAGTCCCGTCCTGTACGGGGATAGGCTCCTCGCCCCTGCCTCCTATCTCCGGCAGGATATGGCGGTTCCGACTACTTCTTCTGAACGCCAGACGGGGCTTACGCCATTACTGTTCTGTTTTATATTCATCAAATAAATGTCATCTTCAATTTCACTCAAGTCTGCGAGTCTTCCTGATAGAAACAGCTTTTATAACATTATAAGCGTCACATATCTGACTTTAAACCCTCCAAAAATGGTCTGCATTGACTTCCATTGTAAGTGTAAAGTGTTACCTTTTAACGACTTCCGCTATTCCGTCTGTGCTTTCTGCATCGCGGAAATCCCAGGGCCCTATTAAGTGTTCTTGTGGCCGCGCTAAGCGTTGATATGACTCATTTTGTAATGTTCGGATGTCAGATAGTCGCTAATGCAATCTGACGAGATCCAAAAGCATAAACATGATATAAAAACCATTACTGTTGTAGTCCGCCTCTCTCGTAGCTCAACCTCAAAACAGACCCCTCCGTGACCTCCTGCCCAAACCCGCTGCCTCGAAATAATGTTGCACAACCTGTTCGCATTTATCATGTTAAACTGATACCTCGAAGACGGATGGCTCTACTCAAGGTCTAGCTGCAGCGTCCAAAAGTCTGGACTCTTAATTCAATGAGATAAATGTGAGTCGTATTCTGTGTTGGGAGTGCATTCTGTACCCCCTTTAGTGTGCAGTAAATATCCATGCGCAGGGCTGCAAGGGTTTGGATTGTTCATAAGCCTGACACTAACCAGAGGAAAGATCTGGGAAGAGGTTCTTCTCTTCTGACCCTGGAAATGGACCAAACGTACAGCTTTTAAAGGAGAGCTGCTCCAGTGACCCAACCAAGCCAAGATCTATTCATCAAGTTTGTTGGTCTTGTTGCAAAAGCAAAGATATCAGTAGTGCTTGCTCAGATAGTTCATTCTTGGGCCAGAAGCGTACTCCAGTCCCATTGTAGCATTGTTAGCATTTGTGTGGCAAATATTGAGGGTTTGGGGAGAGTGACTCGATTGTGTCACGATTCTCTGATTGGTGGATTTTGCCCTCAGGATTATGGGTAATGTTGTTCTTCATCAGGAATTCCGCTATTAACCTTTTTAGCTCTAAAGGCTTATAAATTTAAAACAAAAACAAGGAGGGTCAAGTGTTTGGTATCATTGTATTTAAAACTTTTTAAATTGTTTTAATGGTATATATAGATTATGATACATTCTGAGCCTCTCAGCCTAAGAAACTGCTGAAAAATCGCCAAAATTTTACTTTTTTCTTATTTTTCTGATTTTACATTATATATCTCTGGGTGTAAATAAGTCGGCTCTGACAATCTGCTTTTGTTTTGTTCCCGATCATGTCAACTGTATCTGAGAAAAATGTTGTGTTGATACGACAAAGCAATCAAAAGTTGTAGCATTACAAAAATAATTATCATAATGTCCAAAAATGTCACCATGTGTCCAAAAACATCTCCAAACACATAAAACATAATAATTGTACATAAGAACTAATTACACATGCAAACACAACGATGACTAAAGGTTTGCATAGCATGCAGACATGATTTTAGTCATGAGATTTCACAGAATGAGTTTCATTCTGTGTCATTTGAGTCATCATTGAGTCTGTGTCGTGTATTTGGCGCCATCTCCTGGTGGTCATATGTAACATTGTGCTTCATGTGGATTATCTAATGATCGGAACATCTGATTATCTTGTGTGTGGACTCGATTGAACGATAATCACAGACTCTAAATAATCATATGTCATATTTTATGTTCTGTTTATTTTGTGAGGTTATACGTGTAAAAGCAACACCAAACATAATTGTTAAAGACATTGAGCTGTTACTCGCTATATTTTTGTCTCTGAGTAAAACAAATAGGCTTGTTGTATTTTACTCTTCGAGAGCTTTCCAACAAGATATGACACATGACTATTAGATCAGTTATTGATTGCAATAATATGCACAGTGCAATTTTGTTTTTAATACATTATCTAAAGGAAACACTTCTGATTTGTCTGCAAATTTCAAAGCACTTGTTCAGTTTTGGTCATAATGTCTACATGTATTATAAAGTAGAGCTTCTAAGCTTTCAAACGACGCCTATTATGTGTTCGTCAAGACTGTAGTTATTAATATTTTGACATCCGTGCTTAAAGGGTTAACAGGTCTGAATGAGTCCTTTGCACCGTGTGTTCCTCTAAACTATCCCTCATTATGGTTTTTGGTTTTTCCTGGCACACTCTTGATTGAAAGCTATTACTTAATTATTATAAAATGTAAAGTGTTGCTTCCATTTGGCTTTGTGGTCACTGCATCTTAAACTCTTCATTGGTGGCGTTTTTCATTTGGTGGGATTTTTGGTTAGAACAAGTAAAAAATATTTGCCAATGGGGCAGAAAAATAATCTTGAAAAATACAAATGAAGACATTTTTGAACCTCTAAAGCACGTCCTCTTTCAGGTCCTTTAAAAGCCAATTAGCCAAGCGGCTGTTCCTCGTGAAGGGAATTTATGATGTGAATCATCTCCGTGAATAAAGGCTGTTTGTTCACTCACATGCAGGTGTTTAGACACATTTTTCCACTTAATTTATGAATTTTTTCGACATCTTTTTTCCAAAGTTATTTTTGTTGGTACCAGTTTTTATTGTAATATTGTTCCAAAGCAGCATTAAAGAAAATAATGATTTCAAACACGGCAGTGTTCAAACCAAAGGCAACATTCAGTACCTTTACATGCACTTAAAAATCTCGATCTCAGTCGGACTAAAACAATAATTCATCATCTTAAAATGTCATGTAAAGCGCTTTAGTCTGACAGAAATCGTACCAGACCAACATTTTGCAAAATTGATTAATTGTAGTTAATTTTTTGCACTGCGTCTTGTTTTTTCATTTTGGGAGCTGCTACCCCTGTGACCCGACTTCGGATAAGCGGTTGAAGATGGATGGACAAGAATACACTTCGCATCATTCAATGAGTTTGCACAGAGAAGCATCTCTCAAATATCACAAACTGTCCACAACACAGCAGCAACATGAACTTCAGCTCACATGGTGTGTGCTGTAAATGTGTGTGAGTGTATGTCTGTCTGTTATTGTGTGTGTGTGTGTGTGTGTGTGTGTGTGTGTGTGTGTGTGTGTGTGTGTGTGTGTGTGTGAGTGTGTGTGTGTGTGCGTGTGAGTGTGTGTGTGCTGTGAGTGAGTGAGTGAGTGCGTGTGAGTGTGTGTGTGCGTGTGAGTGTGTGTGTGCGCAGTGAGTGTGTGTGTGCGTGTGAGTGTGTGTGTGCTGTGAGTGAGTGTGTGTGTGCGTAGTGAGTGTGTGTGTGTGCGTGTGAGTGTGTGTGTGCGTGTGAGTGAGTGTGTGTGTGCTGTGAGTGTGTGTGTGCTGTGAGTGTGTGTGAGTGTGTGTGTGCGTGTGAGTGTGTGTGTGCTGTGAGTGAGTGAGTGAGTGAGTGAGTGAGTGAGTGTGTGTCTGTGTGTCTGTGTGTCTGTGTGTGAGTGTGTGTGTGCTGTGAGTGTGTGTGTGCTGTGAGTGTGTGTCTGTGTGTGAGTGTGTGTGTGTGTGTGTGTCTGTGTGTGAGTGAGTGTGTGTGTGCTGTGTGTGAGTGTGTGTGTGTGTCTGTGTGTGAGTGAGTGTGTGTGTGCTGTGAGTGAGTGAGTGTGTGTGTGCTGTGAGTGTGTGTCTGTGTGTGAGTGAGTGTGTGTGTGCTGTGAGTGTGTGTCTGTGTGTGAGTGTGTGTGTGTGTCTGTGTGTGAGTGAGTGTGTGTGTGCTGTGAGTGAGTGAGTGTGTGTGTGCTGTGAGTGTGTGTCTGTGTGTGAGTGAGTGTGTGTGTGCTGTGAGTGTGTGTCTGTGTGTGAGTGAGTGTGTGTGTGCTGTGAGTCAGAGCCGGATTATCCATAAGGGCACTTGGGCCAGTGCCCAGGGGCACCAACCATTCACAACCACTAGGGGCACCACATGACACAAGCTTTAAAAATATTTTTCAGTAAATTGTTATATTATTAACTTGAAATTCTTGAAAGACCATACATAACTTGTTTATGAACACTAATTTAACAATAATAATAATAATAATAATAATAAATTATAAATAAATGAAGATTACATGACCACTATCACTCCCCCTCCCCAATCTGTCACAGTTGAGTTGGTCCACAACAATTACGCGCAAATGTGTCATTTTTTTAACGGCTACAGAAAATGAATCAAAATCCAAAATGGACAGACGGCAATTGAGTGGTTTCGCAAAAAGAATATTAAAGAAAGAGAAGGACGCTAGACGCTTAGCTACAATAAAAAATGTTCCAGGGATCGACAAATGTTTTGTTAAATCACTAGTTTTTGGGAGAACACGGGAATTTCAGACACCAGCAGCACAAAGTCTGACACCACTGGCGCTGCTAGCGGGGGAGATGCAGCAGCTGCTAATGTTAGTCAGGGCGTTGGCGATGACCGCCAGGCAAATGAGGATATTCTCCTTGTCCTTGGGGGAGACAGGAGCGAGGAAGACTCGGGTGAGGAAGAGGAAGATAAATATTAGGGGTGGGACGGTACATGTAAGTTATTCAGTATTGAACCGAAACGGTACGGGCGTCACGTCTCGGTGCACAAATTTACACGGAGAATACACGGTATAAAAATAAAACTAAATAGCGATACATATCGCTCTATTTCGCATAATGAACAGTCTGATCAAGATTGCAATGCTGGAGTGTGTGTGTGTTTGTGTGTGTGCGCGCTCGTGATCGAACTTTTTTTTTGGGGGGGGGGGGGCCTTTTGAGGTATAGTGCCCAGGGGCACCACACTGTCTTGATACGGCCCTGCTGTGAGTGTGCGTGTGCTGTGAGTGAGTGTGTGTGTGTGTGCAGTGAGTGTGTGTGTGCAGTGAGTGAGTGTGTGTGTGTGTGTGCTGTGAGTAAGTGAGTGTGTGTGTGTGTGTGTGTGTGTGTCTGTCTGTCTGTCTGTCTGTCTGTTAGTGTGTGTGTGTGTGTGAGCGTGTGTCTGTCTGTTAGTGTGTGAGTGTGTGTGTGACTGTGTGTGTGTGTGTGCTGTAAGTGTGTGTGTGTTTGTGTGCTGTGAGTGTGTGTGTGTGCTGTGAGTGAGTGAGTGAGTGAGTGTGTGTGTGCTGTGAGTGTGTGTGTGCTGTGTGTGTGTGTGTGTGTGTGTGTCTGTGTGTGTGCTGTGAGTGAGTGAGTGTGTGTGTGCTGTGAGGAGTGAGTGAGTGAGTGTGTGTGTGCTGTGAGTGTGTGTGTGCTGTGAGTGTGTGTGTGCTGTGTGTGTGCTGTGAGTGAGTGTGTGTGTGCTGTGAGTGTGTGTGTGCTGTGTGTGTGTGTGCTGTGAGGAGTGAGTGTGTGTGTGCTGTGAGTGTGTGTGTGTGTGTGTGTGTGCTGTAAGTGTGTGTGTGTTTGTGTGCTGTGAGTGTGTGTGTGTGTGTGTGTGTGCTGTGAGTGAGTGAGTGAGTGTGTGTGTGCTGTGAGTGTGTGTGTGTGTGTGTGTGTGTGTTCTGTGAGTGAGTGTGTGTGAGCTGTGAGTGAGTGTGTGTGTGTGTGTGTGTGTGTGTGTGCGTGTGAGTGTGTATGTGCATGTGTGTGTGAGAGAGAGAAGGAAATTTCACAGGTCTCTGTGTTGGTGGAATGTTTCTGTTTACTCGGCAAACGTCGCTGTAAATCCATACAGTTGGATTCTCTCAGGAATGTCAAAAATGGAGACATCCATCCGTAAACAGTAAAATACTCACTGTTTCAAAAGTATAGCCACAACACATAAACCGTATGTGTGTTAACATGTAGACCATGTAAACATGTTTAAAGGGTCATTTTTGACCCGGGACATCAAAGAATAACCTATAATTAAATACCGTATAATTTTGATACCGTATAGTTTTGATACTTCCCATACGGGTCAATTTTGACCCGTATGGGAAGAATCAGTTCTGACCTTTCATTTTCTGACTGTCTGGAGGTTTTACAGCTTTCTAAATTAAGTCTATAAATTAATCTGTTATGCCATATTTCAATGGCATATTGGAAAAAGCTGATAAATGTGTCTTTCAGAGGGTTTATATGGAGTTAGGATGAAAATAAGGTGCATTTCAAACTGTTCTGAGACCAGTGCAGACAGACAGCACACTGGAGGTTAAGTAGTGCACTAAATAGGAGCAAGGGAGCATCCTATAGCTCTCTATAACTGTTCTGAGACCAGTGCACAGACAGCACACTGAGGTTAAGTAGTGCACTAAATAGGAGCAAGGAGCATCCTATAGCTCTCTATAACTGTTCTGAGACCAGTGCAGACAGACAGCACACTGGAGGTTAAGTAGTGCACTAAATAGGGAGCAAGGGAGCATCCTATAGCTCTCCTATAACTGTTCTGAGACCAGTGCAGACATACAGCACACTGGAGGTTAAGTAGTGCACTAAATAGGGAGCAAGGGAGCATCCTATACAGGGTTCCCCACAGAAAATGTGTTAGTTAAGTTAGTTAAGGTGGTGAGTGGTGGTAGCTGCGGGGGGAACGGGGGGGGGGGGGGGTGGATTTGGAATTGCATAACTCCTGACACAAAGTAAGACAAATACTGAAACTTGAGTCATATCTTTTTAATGATGTATTAGTTTGTCAAGGTAATAACATTACTAATAGTCCGTCAAAATGTGCAAAGCTTATTTTCAGTTAAAAATGGCGAAAATGGACAAAAGTTTATTAATTTGCCTGATTATTTTTGTGATTCGCTTAACATTTATGACCTAAAAAACTGTCAAATAGCAAATGTTTAGTTTAGCAACTTACATCTTATCTCGCGACTTGACCGACCGTAGAACTGAAGCGTGTCGAGTCGCTCCTTTACTGTCGAAGTCGCTCTACTAAAATTCACGCTGTGAACATAAAGCCCGCCTACTTTGATTTGATTAGTCATCTCAAATATTCTGACATTGACGAGCAGTGACAGACCAATGAGGCTCAGATGAACACACACACACACACACACACACACACACACACGCCGGCGCCGCTAGTGGAAGAACGCGCTGATAACAAGACTGAAGCGAACACGAAGGCTTATCACATATTTAAAGATGGAAAGGGAGAAAACAGGACAGAGTAACACGGCGAATATCGCTCATATATATTTTTTTGACGACATAGTTAAGGCGGCAGGCGTGTTGCTTAGGCGGCCACCTTAGTTTCAAAGTGCTGCGGGAAACCCTGCTATAGCTCTCTATAACTGTTCTGAGACCAGTGCAGACAGACAGCACACTGGAGGTTAAGTAGTGCACTAAATAGGGAGCAAGGGAGCATCTTATATCTCTCCTATAACTGTTCTGAGACCAGTGCAGACAGACAGCACACTGGAGGTTAAGTAGTGCACTAAATAGGGAGCAAGGGAGCATCCTATAGCTCTCTATAACTGTTCTGAGACCAGTGCAGACAGACAGCACACTGGAGGTTAAGTAGTGCACTAAATAGGGAGCAAGGGAGCATCCTATTGCTCTCTATAACTGTTCTGAGACCAGTGCAGACAGACAGCACACTTGAGGTTAAGTAGTGCACTAAATAGGGAGCAAGGGAGCATCCTATAGCTCTCCTATAACTGTTCTGAGACCAGTGCAGACAGACAGCACACTGGAGGTTAAGTAGTGCACTAAATAGGGAGCAAGGGAGCATCCTATAGCTCTCTATAACTGTTCTGAGACCAGTGCAGACAGACAGCACACTGGAGGTTAAGTAGTGCACTAAATAGGAGCAAGGGAGCATCCTATAGCTCTCTATAACTGTTCTGAGACCAGTGCAGACAGACAGCACACTGGAGGTTAAGTAGTGCACTAAATAGGGAGCAAGGGAGCATCCTATAGCTCTCCTATAACTGTTCTGAGACCAGTGCAGACAGACAGCACACTGGAGGTTAAGTAGTGCACTAAATAGGGAGCAAGGGAGCATCCTATAGCTCTCTATAACTGTTCTGAGACCAGTGCAGACAGACAGCACACTGGAGGTTAAGTAGTGCACTAAATAGGGAGCAAGGGAGCATCCTATAGCTCTCCTATAACTGTTCTGAGACCAGTGCAGACAGACAGCACACTGGAGGTTAAGTAGTGCACTAAATAGGGAGCAAGGGAGCATCCTATAGCTCTCCTATAACTGTTCTGAGACCAGTGCAGACAGACAGCACACTGGAGGTTAAGTAGTGCACTAAATAGGGAGCAAGGGAGCATCCTATAGCTCTCCTATAACTGTTCTGAGACCAGTGCAGACAGCCAGCACACTGGAGGTTAAGTAGTGCACTAAATAGGGAGCAAGGGAGCATCCTATAGCTCTCTATAACTGTTCTGAGACCAGTGCAGACAGACAGCACACTGGAGGTTATGTAGTGCACTAAATAGGGAGCAAGGGAGCATCCTATAGCTCTCTATAACTGTTCTGAGACCAGTGCAGACAGACAGCACACTGGAGTTTGCACTAAATAGGGAGCAAGGAGCATCCTATAGCTCTCCTATAACTGTTCTGAGACCAGTGCAGACAGACAGCACACTGGAGTTTGCACTAAATAGGGAGCAAGGGAGCATCCTATAGCTCTCCTATAACTGTTCTGAGACCAGTGCAGACAGCACACTGAGTTGCACTAAATAGGAGCATCCTATATCTCTATGCTGTTAAGCTCACTCCTAAAATCTGATCAAAAGTTCCGTTTCAGGCTGCAGATGATGTTTGGATCATCATGTGACGATGATCATCAGTGCATAGATTCACCATTTATAATGGATAATTTTATATGAACATGGTTGGCTGTGATTGGATGATGCAGGACATTACTTTCAATCTGAATTAATTCAGCAAATTTCTGATGTAATATCTGTAACGTCTCAAAAACATGAATATCCAACACTTCTGGAAATATAATAAAAAAATCTGACTTTCTATAGCTTGGTATTATTTAAAATTCACAACTTAATCTCGCTATCCACATATGTGGACAAACATTTTTAGGGTTATTATTATAATTTTTTTGCTTGTTTATTAGGTGCTACTAGTTACAAATCAAAAAGGGAAATGCACACAGCAGTCACTCTCGGGTCTCATATCAAAACTCCACATTTCAAAGACAAGCGCACGCACAAACACACTACAGACCGTCGTGTTGGAGCAGATGGAGAGGGGAGGTTTAACCCCCTTATATTGTGGTTGGCAACAGTTGCTAAGGTAGGACTGTCCAGTAATGCTTAAGGGGGAGTTAAAACTGCTGTTTTGAATAACCACCTGCGCATGTGTACATTTAAATGACATAAATGGCAAGTGTTCACATGAGTATAAACCGAATCGGACAGTGATTTGATTTCCTTCTGTTCTCTTTCTCTAAACACGTGTGACTGCTCTTGAAACGTCTGCAGACGATCAGTGTGTCGGGCTTTATTGCAGTAATTGTCCGACTTCACGCTGTGACAGCTAGAGATAAAATATTTTCTTAGCGGGATAAATGTGATTTAGACTGCCACATCTTATTTAATTTGAAAAAGAAACCAGTTTGTTTCTACGTTTGTTCTTTGCAGGAAGGAAGTTAAGCTTGTTAACTGCGACACATTTTGTGTAATTTTGATGAGAGTTGACAGCTGGTATGTGACATCACCAGAAATGTGGTCGGACTCATTGCATGCATCTCAGGCTAAAATCCGTGATATGGTTGTGAACCATGAATATTATGGAAACGGTGAGTTTGGTCAGATGTTTAATGTAACTGTAGTGTCATTTCGTTTGTCTAAATGCTAATAAGGAAATCATTACTATTGTCCAAACTTGGGGTCAGTGATTTCTAGGGCTGGTTATCAATGCTAAAAATATTGTGCTGGTTTTACTCAAAAGAATTGAGGCATCTATTTGCATGAGCTTTTTGAGTATTTTAAACTCAACAAATCTTTGTTTGACATAATAGACTTTACATTTTCAATTTGTAACTCTTAAGTAATGCCAACTCAAATGTGTCAATCTACAGGCTATTATTTTACGTCACAAAGACATTATTTATCTTGTAGGGAACCACCATTTGAAGTAATATTTACTTCATTTTTCCGATAAGCTACACATATTTTTAAGTTAGTTACTTAAAAATAGAAAAACAAAATGGCCGACTTCCTGTTGAGTTTAGGGCATGGGTCCAGGAGACTTTTTGTAGGTCTTGGCATGTTAAACATGTGTACCGATTTTCTTTTGTGTAGGTGAAACATAGTGTAAAGCGCACATCGTAGAATGTTTGTAGGTGGCACTATCGAGCCATTTTGTCACAATTCATTCTAAAACCAGCATCAGGTGTAAAATTTCCCCACTTTTGAGTTGTGTGCAAAGTTTCATGAGTTTTCGAGCATGTTTAGGCCTCCAAAATGTGACTCGTTTCATATCGAACTTTGTCAGGACACCACTGACCCTTCAACGAAAACTCAAAAGCTTCACAGTTTAACATCACCAAGGCCTTTAGATTAAGACTAAATATAATGTTGATCTGATTAAATCTCTGCGAGGAGTTTGTTAAAGTACAAGACCTGGAATTGTCTGTTGCCAGTAGGTGGCGCTATGACTATAACTGAATATTGGCAAGCAGATGTATTCAGGCCGGGACTGTTATCAAACATGTGAAGTTTGGGGCAGATCGGACATTAAATGTATGAGTTATAACCACTTCCTGTTTCATGACGAAACATCGAATTTGTCAGACCATCACCGCCATGCCGTGCCGTGAAAACTCAAAAGCTTTGCAATGTAGCATCGCCAAGGCCTTTAGATTAAAATCACCAAATATGAAGAAGATCTGATGAAATCTCTCAGAGGAGTTCTTTAAAATATGAGGCCTGGAAATGGCAAAAACTGAGCAAAAATATAAACGGAATAGAAAAACCAAAATGGCCGACTTCCTGTTGAGTTTAGGGCATTGGTCCAGCAGACTTTTTTGTAGGTCTTGGCATGTTACACATGTGTACCCAGTTTCGTTTGTGTAGGTGAAGCATAGTGTTGAATGTTTGTAGGTGGCGCTATCGAGCCATTTTGTGCAAAGTTTCATGAGTTTTCGAGTATGTTTAGGCCCTCAAAAATGCGATTTTAATTTGGGAAAACAATTATAAACAAGAAGAACAACAGGGTCCTTGCACCATCGGTGCTCGGGCCCTAACAAGTCGTTACTCATACAGGCCTCTTGTGGGGATGAAAAAATGTGTTTAATTGGTAGAAAAAGGGGGGAAAGTGTTACACCTCTCAGGGTTTTCAAATGCCACTTCAAGACTCCCCGCCCGGGCCGCCCGACCCCTTGAGGTCAGAGGTCAGCAATCCTCTGCCCACTTCAGAGCTGTTAATAATGCTTCAAAGGGTCAAAGTGAAGATTACAGAAACTGTTCGGGCACTTCAAGGACTCAAAAAACACCAAGATGAGAATTTCCCACAAAAATAAATGAAAACACAAACTAATAGATGAAATTACTCTGATGTCACACCGCAGGAAACCGCGCTTCCGTGGTTCTTTTGAGCAGCAGATTTCAATGGTAGAAATAGTCAGCGCTGCAGTTTTAATAATCGTATTAAATTATAATCTTAAACTAATTATACATTTGTGTTTAAACTCGCATTTGCGCGAGTAATGGTGCGTTCACAAACAAAGCGAAGAAAATTTTCGCGTCGCATTGCTCGTGCGAGTTTGACCGCTGGATTGTAAATTTGTGTTTAAACTCGCATTTGCGCAAGTAATGGTGCGTTCACATACAAAGCGAAGAAAATCTTCGCCTCGCATTGCTCGTGCGAGTTTGACCGCTGGATTGTAAATTTGTGTTTAAACTCGCATTTGCGCGAGTAATGGTGCGTTCACATACAAAGCGAAGAAAATCTTCGCCTCGCATTGTTCGGGCGAGTTTGACCGCTGGATTATAAATTTGTGTTTAAGCTCTCGTTTGCGCGAGTAATGGTGCGTTCACAAACAAAGCGTATAAAACTTTTGCCTCGCATTGTTCGGGCGAGTTTGACCGCTAGATTATAAATTTGTGTTTAATCTCGCATTTGCGCGCGTAATGGTGCGTTCACATACAAAGCATATAAAATTTTCGCCTTGCGTTGCTCGTGCGAGTTTGACCGCTAGATTATAAATTTGTGTTTAAACTCGCGTTCGCACGAGTAATGGTGTGTTCACATACAAAGCGTATAAAACTTTTGCCTCGCATTGCTCGTGCGAGTTTGACCGCTAGATTATAAATTTGTGTTTAATCTCGCATTTGCACGACTAAAGGTGCGTTCACATACAAAGCGTAGAAAATTTTCGTCCTCGCATTGCTCGCGCGAGTTTGACCGCTGGATTATAAATTTGTGTTTAAACTCGCGTTCGCACGAGTAATGGTGTGTTCACATACAAAGCGTATAAAACTTTTGCCTCGCATTGCTCGTGCGAGTTTGACCGCTAGATTATAAATTTGTGTTTAATCTCGCATTTGCACGACTAAAGGTGCGTTCACATACAAAGCGTAGAAAATTTTCGTCCTCGCATTGCTCGCGCGAGTTTGACCGCTGGATTATAAATTTGTGTTTAAACTCGCGTTCGCACGATTAATGGTGCATTCACATACAAAGCGAATGGACTGGGAAGAGAAATCGGCCTGGAATTTTACATAGTAACTGGCCCAAAAGTTGAGTGTGTGTGTGTTCGCTGTCCTGGCGCCGTATCACGGTGCCGTTTTGTGGTCCGTTCTGCATAACGCGGCGGATCATTTTAGCTTATCATCGTCCATTCAGCCCGTTTCTCGGCCAACACACGGCCTGCTCCCTCCCCGATTGGCCCCAAAGCACATCTGCCCACCGGGAAAATGCCCGGTATGCCAGATTACCGGTCCAGCCCTGTCAACAGCAGAGAATAACACCGTAATTTCCTTCCGTTGTCAGATGTTGCTAATTAGTTATGAGCGTATTCGTGTGCATATAAACGCACTCACTTTGTCAGAGTAGTTCAACTTTGAAAAACGCATCATGAGACTAGGGGCGGGGCCAGAAGGGTGGCACGGGGTGACAGCAGCCACCCTAAAAATGAGCTGTGCCCCCTCAAGTCGGACCCCGCTCACGTTCTGGAGACGGTGCGCAACGGCTTAATCCGTCCGTGGCGAGCATGGTCCATAACAACGTTCCGGCCCCTTTGCCCCCCTTTGCCACCCCGGGCAAAAAAAAACTGGACACGCCCCTGCTTGAGACCCCTGCATATTTTTGGATGGTCTGAAAAATGTCTTATTACAGAATTTATGTACATGATTAAAAGTATAATTTTTTTAATAATTATTTGGATTAAATGAACATGTTAAATGGCAAGACTTTTTGATTTGTGATTAGTTGCCATGACGATTAAAGTAACAGTTCACCCACACATTTAAATGTTCTCATCCTGTACTCGCCCTCGTGCCATCCCAGATGTGTGTGACTTAAAAATTGTGACGAGGATATCTCCGCTCAGTATGTCCTAACAATGCAAGTAATGTTGTCCAGAACTTTGAAGCTCAAAAAGCACATAAAGGCAGCATAAAAGTAATACGTAGTGGTTTAATCCATGCCTTCGGAAGAGATATGATAGGTGTGGGTGAGGAAAAAGGTCAATATTTAAGTCCTTTTTACTATAAATTCTCCTCCCTGCCCAGTAGGTGGCGATATGCATGAAGGATGTGAATCCCCCAAAACAAAAGGAGCTTAGGAGGGCTGTTTGAAAGTGGAATCTCGTCTCCTGGTGTCAGAATTTTGCTGCGAGGCAACCAAACAGCTGTGTTGACTGTCTAGTCGCAGGGAGTTGATTACAAACAGAGACTTTCTGGCGAGGCAGCATTTCTCCACGAGGACTTCCTTTGATCAGCTGCCGTTGTTAAACTTCACCATGGCCCTGGCGTCAGATAAACCTCTAGATTATCGTCTTAATGACAGGGTTGAAGTGCGCTACAGATCCCATGACGCTTGTCTTTCATGGTGGATGTTGTTTATGCCAATATTAATAACTGTAGTGGCTTGAAGTGTGTAGCTCATTGAAAATGAATTCATGATTTATTTAAGAAGTGTGCGGGATCAGTGTTGGGCAGTATAGTTCTCCGTGGACGTTGCTATCGGTAAAGTGCATTGCTACAAGACGTTTGGCGCAAATGGGAATACTGTTTAGTGTCTCCCGACGGAGTCCGTTGCAGTCTGGCGTGTGTTTGATAGATGTGGCAGTGCTGGTTTGCTCAAGCTGTTTTCAAAGAGCTCTCCTTCTTGCAAGACTTGGATTTCTCAAAGATCTCCAGTTTGGTCTCGGGAAGGAGATCGGAGGCCTCTGACCTCTCGCTACAAAGAGGCTCTTCTCATCCTAACGTCCAAAAGCTGGGAAGAGCAAATATTTAGCTGCCTCACAACAATGACATACTGGGAAAAATGGATCACCTAGTGATTTTATTCTTCAGGACTGCTTCGCTATTCAGAATGGGGCAGAAAAACACACAAAAACAAGCACATACTGGGAGTGATTATTGAGGTTCCCCTCGGGTTGGGTTTTCTTCTATTAGCTGGTGCTAGAATTCTCTTTTCATTATTGAAAAAGTGTGTTCGGGTTCCTCCTCTAAACCTTCCAGCCGGATATTCGCCCCGTAATGTTTGGAAAACGACTTAAACTCATTATGCCACAAAATATTTACTGTTTCTTTCCTCCCGTCTCTGACACTGACTCGATTGTCTGACACGCCGTTAGCGGTTTTGAGGCTGCAGCCACTCGTCTGGCTTTGAAAACGTCTCTCTCTCTCTCTCTCTCTCTCTCTCTCTCTCTCTCTCTCTCTCTCTCTTCCTCACTATAATTAATTGTTCTATGCAAATGTACATCAAATCAAACATTCGGCTCATTAGTAATAATATCGAAAACTTTTAAGACTGACGTTCTTGATGTAAAAATCAGCCAATAACGATATATAGCTGCTGATATTCGGCCATTTTTAAATTCCCAACAATCGTGCAACAGTACCTAGAATTGACTCCGAATGGTGCCAGAAACTAAAAACATCCCTTGAGCGGCAGTTCTGAGGACGGAAATATCTTGTTGATGAGAGAGATCATCGGAGAATGGCCAGACTGGTTCAAACTGATAAAGTCTACGGTAACTCGGATAACCGCTCTGTACAATTGTGCTGAAGAATATAATCTCTGAATGCTGTTCTGAGACGCGGGTTGGCGCTGTTTCGGCGGCACGAGGGGGACATACACAATATTAGACAGGTGGTTTTAATGTTGTGGCTGATCGGCATATAGCCGCTACTATTTAGCAATTTTGAAATTATCTGCAATCATTTTGCTATTGTAAATTTTTTACATGTATTTAATTATTAATGTCTTTTAGTGATAACGCAGCGGTAACGTTAGATTCTTAGTGAAAATGACGAAACCTTGCAAGACTGACATTTTTTAAGTAAAAGTTTGCAACAGTGATGTATCAGCTGATATTTGGCCATTTAAAAATTATCGGCAATGCTTTTGCTATTGTAAAATTATTACATTAATTTAATTATTAATTACTTTTAGCATTAACGCAGCAGTAATGTAACATTTTAGTGATAATGTCGAAACCTTTAGAGACTGACGTTCTTGAAGTAAAAATTGGCAATAGCGATATTTAGCCGCTGATATTTGGCCATTTTGAAATTATCGCAAATAATTTTGCTATCGTAAAATTATTACATGTATTTAATTATTACCGTAATTTCCGGACTATTGAGCGCACCTGAATATAAGCCGCACCCACTGATTTTTAAATAAAATATTATTTTAAACATAAATAAGCCGCATCTGTCTATAAGCCGCAGGTGCCTACTGGTACATTGAAACAAATGAACTTTACTCAGGCTTTAACGAAACACGGCTTGTAACAAAAATAAATAGGCTTTAACGAAACACGGTGTGGCAGCGGGGGCGTGGTCAAGCGCCCGTCCGGAGAGAAAAGCGGTAAGGGCGCTTACACCTGAGCTAAATTATGTCTAACACCGGTGTCTAATCTCAGTAAGCATGGGGAGAGCGGCATAAAAGGCAGCAGCCACAGAGCTGAGAGAGTGACACACGTCAGTCTAGTGTTGGCGCATAGAAGAATTGAGAAACTTTATAAAATTGATTGTAAACATTGCTGTGGCCATTAAAAGCCTTACCTGGAACGTCAAGTGCCCTGCTGAAAACTGTCACACTGGTGCCGTGTGACAGTTTTCCCAAGAAGGACACGTGAAGCAGGGCACTTGAAATTAGACACCGGTGTTAGACATAATTTAGCGCAGGTTTAAGCGCCCTTACAGCTTTTCTCTCCCGGACGGACGCTTGACCACGCCCCCGCTGCCACACACGGCTTGTAATAAAACATTTGCAGTAAACAGTAGCCTACCAAGAAAGTCATTGGTCACTATCTTCCTCGTCTTGTGCACTGAAACCACTGAAGTCATCTCCTTCGGTGTCGGAGTTGAATAGCCTCAGCTTTAGTTGTCTTTTTGCACTGAGTCAATTCCTCACGCTGCTGTTTCCAACGTCTTATCATCGACTCATTAAGACCAAGCTCCCGTGCAGCAGCTCTATTTCCTTTCCAACAGCCAGATCAATCGCCTTCAACTTGAAAGCAGCATCATATGCGTTTCTCCATGTCTTTGCCATGGTGAGGGTGACAAAATGACTACCGTAATCAGAATGATGGGAAGTTTGAGTGCGCTCGATTTAATCTAAACAGTAAACAAAAAAAGTTGTTTTGACCTTAACCCGTTCGGCAATCTCATTGGTCTAATGAAAGCTTCACGCCGCCAAAAAACTGAGCACGTCACAGAATGTTTCTATTTATTTTTTTATAAAATTTGAAAGCGGGAAAAATCCATATATTAGCCCTGTCATTGTATAAGCCGCGAGGTTCAAAGCGTGGGAAAAAAGTTACGGCTTATAGTCCGGAAATTACGGTAATTACTTTTAGCAATAACGCATCGGTATCGTTAGATTCTTAGTGAAAATGACAAAACCTTGCAAGACTTGACATTATGAAGTAAACATTTGCAATGGCAATATATAGCCGCTGATATTTGGCCATTTTGAAATGATCGCAAATAATTTTGCTATTGTAAAAGTATTACATTTATTTAATTATTAATTACTTTTAGTGATAACACAGCGGTGTCGTTAGATTTTTTGTGATAATGTTGAAACCTTTAGTGACTGACTTTCTTGGAAGTAAAGATTAACAATAGCAATATATAGCCGCTGATATTTGGTCATTTCGAAATTATCGGCAATGCTTTTGCTATTGTAAAATTTTTACATTTATTTAGTTATTAATTACTTTTAGCAATAACGCAGCGGTAACATTATGTTTTTTGTGAAAATTTAGAAACCTTTAGAGACTGACGTTCTTGAAGAAAAATTAGCGATATATCTTTTATTTTATTTATTTATTTTTTGGATTTTCTCCCCAATTTGGAACGCCCAATTCCCAATGCGCTCTAAGTCCTCATAGTAGCGTAGTGACTCGCCTCAATCCGGGTGGCGGAGGACGAATCTCAGTTGCCTCCACATCTGAGACCGACAATCCGCACATCTTATTACGTGGCGCGTTACCACGGAGACGTAGCGCATGTGGAGGCATCCACGCTCAACTCACCACGCGCCCCACCGAGAGCGAACCACATTATAGCGACCACGAGGAGGTTACCCCATGTGACTTACCCTCCCTAGCAACTGGGCCAATTTGGTTGCTAAGGAGACCTGGCTGGAGTCACTCAGCACGCCCTGGATTCAAACTCGCGAACAGCGATATATATCATTGATATTTGGCCATTTTAAATGATCAGCAATGGTTTTGCTATCCTAAAGTTATTAAATAATGTAATTATTAATGACTTTTAGCAATAACATTACACTTTTAGTATTAATGTAGAACCCTCTCAAGACTAACCTTCCATGATTGCCAAATTTGTGCGTTGATAAGTAATAAATCAGATTTCAACTTAATTCTCTTATTGTAATTCTACACTAACTACTTTACATCACTACTCTAGGTACAAATAGCTCTGATATTGCACACTGAGAATAGAGATCGTTTGCTGCAAGATACAAGTTTAGCGACAGACTTGCGGAAAATCGGTTTGTGCGGGGCAGTTTGGGAGGAAACATCAGGCGTGGAATTTTTTGTATTTCTCGTCCTTGTAGGTTTTTTTTTTTTTTGGCTTTTCCATCCACACTACCTTTCCTAGCCCCCGTGAACGCCTGAGTGTAACGTCCTTTGAGATTCCAGCTGTCAAACTAACTCCTGATGTCATTGACGTTAATATAGTTTGACCTCATTTACTGGATGAAGGATTAATTGCAGGAATTTTCTGGGTGAAGTATGTGTTTTAGTCAACTCTCATTTTACAGCCAATTTGAACATTAAGAAATGTTACGCACACATACACACTCTTTCTCACACTCACAAACTCAAAAACATACACACTCTCACACACACACAAACTCACACACTCACAAACATAAACACACACACTTTCTCTCACACACATACACACACAAACACACACACGCACCTGCGCACCAACACACACACTCACACACACACAAACACACACACACACTCACACACACTCACACAAACACACACACACACACACACACACACACACAAACACACACACACACACACACGCACTGTATAATCATCTAATAAATCAAAATCTGGCTAAAGCTTATGTGCTTTTCGGTTTTAATGTCTTAGTTAATAATATTTGGGTGCCAAAAGCACTACGCACATCCCATTTATTCTTCAAATTTGTATTCAGTCGGGTTTTGGAACGACCTTCGCCTCTTCAGAGAAACTGAGAGAGAAAGTGTCATAGATATAGTGGAGAACTTCTTACTCCAGTGAATGTTTCTCTGGGTAGTTTTGTTTTTAATTGTGAGTTTGAATCCAGGGCGTGCTGATTGACTCCAGCCAGGTCTCCTAAGCAACCAAATTGGCCCGGTTGCTAGGGAGGGTAGAGTCACATGGGGTAACCTCCTCGTGGTGGTGATTAGTGGTTCTCGCTCTCAATGGGGCGTGTGGTGAGTTGTGTGTGGATCGTGGGGAGTAGCATGAGCCTCCACATGCTGTGAGTCTCCGCGGTGTCATGCACAACGAGTCACGTGATCAGATGCGCGGATTGACGGTCTCAGAAGCTGAGGCGAGTGAGTAACCACGCCACCACGAGGACCTAGTAAGTATTTTCAGAGGCAGCCTTTCGCCCCATTGCGAAGTGTAAACTGTTATAAAGCTACTCAGTAAAATAGTCTATTCTAGATCTAATATACCAACTGTAACTATTGCATTAAATTATTTGATGCAAAAATGTCAAATAACTTCCCCTTATGACAACTAGCCCCGGTCTCCCCTATTCCATATGCCTGAAATATGCTTTTTTGTAATGCATACAAGTATCAAACAAACCCCTATGACACCAGCTGTTGTTTATGTCCTGACACCTGATCTGTCCTTTGGGAATACAGTGCTAATTAAACAGAAGCACCAGGATTTCTCCCATCTTGGAAATTCTCCTAAAAATCGATAAACAATAATAAATTCTATGGTTAAGCTTTTAACTGGCTTATCGATGTAAATGATAAACCTCACTGCACACACACACACACACACACACACACACACACACATATTGTCTACGGTCTTCGGGACATTTGTTAGCGTGACTGACAGGTGAGCACACATGAGAGTATTTATAGGACACATTTGTCAAAGCTCACATTAATCATTGGGGCTGTTATGGTCTGTCTGCTGGTACCCTTACGCTAATGTTTCAGCCGCATGTTACTCTGATGCGAACTGGTGGAGAAATTCAAAGAGTTTTAAAAAATCTCAATTCCATTTTAATGCAAGAACACGAATTTAGCAGAAAATGCCTTGTTGATACTTAAACCCCTTCTGGTGCATTTGTGGATCGCAGTTTTTCACAGCCAAATTTAAAAGGTCACCGTTCCTACATACTGTGGACTGCTTGCAAATAAATTGGTCTAATTTTGTCAGGAATCCCCCCAAATAAAAATAAAGACTCATATTATTCATAATTAATATTGTATGTGTTAATAATCTTATGATACACAAAGTTAAAAAAATTATAAAAATAAAATAAATAAATTATATATATATATATGTGTTGCTCATACAGCTGAAGTTTAACTTACTGCCCCCTGGAGTAAACAGGTGGTACTACAAGCTTGCATTTCTCAGGAATCTTCCTTACTACGGTCCGGGGGCATTGCGATTAATTGCGTTATCACACTGAATTTAACAGGTTAAATCGACAGCCCTATATATATATATATATATACACTCACCTAAAGGATTATTAGGAACACCTGTTCAATTTCTCATTAATGCAATTATCTAATCAACCAATCACATGGCAGTTGCTTCAATGCATTTAGGGGTGTGGTCCTGGTCAAGACAATCTCCTGAACTCCAAACTGAATGTCAGAATGGGAAAGAAAGGTGATTTAAGCAATTTTGAGCATGGCATGGTTGTTGGTGCCAGACGGGCCGGTCTGAGTATTTCACAATCTGCTCAGTTACTGGGATTTTCACGCACAACCATTTCTAGGGTTTACAAAGAATGGTGTGAAAAGGAAAAACATCCAGTATGCGGCAGTCCTGTGGGCTGAAAATGCCTTGTTGATGCTAGAGGTCAGAGGAGAATGGGCCGACTGATTCAAGCTGATAGAAGAGCAACTTTGCCTGAAATAACCACTCGTTACAACCGAGGTATGCAGCAAAGCATTTGTGAAGCCACAACACGCACAACCTTGAGGCGGATGGGCTACAACAGCAGAAGACCCCACCGGGTACCACTCATCTCCACTACAAATAGGAAAAAGAGGCTACAATTATCAAGAGCTCACCAAAATTGGACAGTTGAAGACTGGAAAAATGTTGCCTGGTCTGATGAGTCTCGATTTCTGTTGAGACATTCAGATGGTAGAGTCAGAATTTGGCGTAAACAGAATGAGAACATGGATCCATCATGCCTTGTTACCACTGTGCAGGCTGGTGGTGGTGGTGTAATGGTGTGGGGGATGTTTTCTTGGCACACTTTAGGCCCCTTAGTGCCAATTGGGCATCGTTTAAATGCCACGGCCTACCTGAGCATTGTTTCTGACCATGTCCATCCCTTTATGGCCACCATGTACCCATCCTCTGATGGCTACTTCCAGCAGGATAATGCACCATGTCACAAAGCTCAAATCATTTCAAATTGGTTTCTTGAACATGACAATGAGTTCACTGTACTAAAATGGCCCCCACAGTCACCAGATCTCAACCCAATGGAGCATCTTTGGGATGTAGTGGAACGGGAGCTTCGTGCCCTGGATGTGCATCCCACAAATCTCCATCAACTGCAAGATGCTATCCTATCAATATGGGCCAACATTTCTAAAGAATGCTTTCAGCACCTTGTTGAATCAATGCCACGTAGAATTAAGGAAGTTCTGAAGGCGAAAGGGGGTCAAACACAGTATTAGTATGTGTTCCTAATAATCCTTTAGGTGAGTGTGTATATATATATATATATTGTTTGTTTGTTGTTGTCCTAACTTTGTAAACATGTCATTCTGGTTCTCTATTACATTCCATCCCAATATACAGATGTGAAATGTAGGGGGCGCTCTAACACATTTTACCCCTCACAGATGTGCTCGTCCATAGACATTCAGTCTATTGTTCAGTTCAAGCAACACCCTCATTATTTCATTGAATATCTCAGCCTCTGAGTGGACTACAAGCTCAATTTAAGTGTTATTAGAAAGCTGAGATCCTCCCAACATTTCATAATTAATGGTCAAAATCATATTTTTCTGAGGATTTGTTTTGCATGCTATTCCTGCTGGAGGGGATATTTTTTCCTGGACATCTAAGATATAACATTGGATTATTCACACAAGCCTAAGGTAAAAGCAGATATAAATTTATAGTTTAGATATTTCGGGCTTACTGCAGAAGTTATTGGAGCATAAAAGAGACGTTTGTATTTAATGACTCACAGAAATCATATTTCACTTTGTGATTCTTCTTGAACTGTGGTATTAGTGCAAACAAAAGTATCTATACAGTCACATTCCTGAGAATGAGAGCTTTCATTTGATATATGACTCGTCCATTTTGGTGTGAAGGAATTTTATTTCATATAAATATTTCTACCCCATAAACTCCAGGGGGCGCTAATTTTTAACACGAATGTTTTGAGGCCTTATTTTGTCATTTTATGTAACATAAATGCAGAAGTGATGGATATCTCTGAAAAGTTCAGATTCTAAGCTTTCAAATGACACCTCATATGCCTTATGTACACGGAGACTTTAACGTTTTTCGCGTAAACGTTTTTCGCAATATAGCGCCCCCTCTTTTGGACCCGCTGGCGGCATACTTTTGGCATAATTTGTGTATTTAATGAGGAAGAAAAATAAAACAAGACGATGTTATCCACTGGTCTCTGTGATATAGGGCTGGTTATCGAAACATATTTCCCAATTTTATTAAATTATTAATAAAATAAATTAACAACAGGGCCTAAACTGTTCAGTTCAATTGCTATTTATTAAACGGGTATAATGAATATCTGGATTATTCAAATGAAGACTGCGATTATCGAAAAATCTCTATTTTTAACCAGCTCTAAAATAACGGATGTTAGAAGGGGGGTAGAAAATTTGATGACGAGGGTTTGATAACATCAGATGAAAAGTAAATGCGAAAGTTGAGGCGAAGCAAATTTTGACATGTTGAATTGAAAGATTACAAAAACAGAATATTTTGGAATATCTTGCACAAATGGGGCACTATGGTGCAAAATTACTGGAGGGTTTAAAAGCTGAAATGTGACGCTCATATTTTTGTCAAAACATATATTTTTGAGTGTTATATTTTGGTGTAAATACATTTAATGGTGGATCTAGTCATGCGTCACATTTTTAATGGAGGTGTTTTTCAATGTGCCAGCCAGTTGGGGCATTACAAATGTTAACAAAATGCACTGTGACATTAGGATCATTGAGAACATAACCATATAGCTTTTGAAACGGTTCGTTTGACAGGTATATTTGCTTTCAGTGGACACAGAGTTTGTCCACATGCGGCTCGGGCAGCGATTCAAATGCGAGTTTGCAGGAAATGTGCCCTTTGGGGGTGGAGTTTTACCGGCATTGCTTCTAGCATATTCACCTGGGTCAGCCCGCGTGCATTAAAAGAACGCTAAACAACTTTTTGGTCCGTAGCCAACGGTAACGTGCCAAGACTTGTAGTACAACTGTAATTACTGTGTGTGTGTTTTTTGTGTGTGTGTGTGTGTGTGTGTGTGTGTGTGTTTGCATAAAGCTGGTGAGCTGAAGTTAACGTAAGTGCGTATGGGTGCTCCATATAACTGAAGCTAATTAAGATCTATTTTAAGTCTGGAAGTAAATAAATGCATAAACTGGAAAATGTGAGCGGTGCTCACTTCAATGCATATTTTGTTATTTTGATAATCAAGTGTTCAAAATGTAGCTGAGGCACGCTAACAAATATTTGAGCCTATTTTTGAATATTTATGCATTTCAAATTCATAACACTATTACATCAAATTGAACTGTGTCATTTTTAAATGACAACAAATTTTGACTTTTGGCCGATTTCTCTTCTCAGTCCGGCCCTGCTCTCAGACACACTAAAGTGACATTTTCCTCTTTAAAAAAACTAAAACAAAACACTGCATTACCGTATAACTGCCGCTTGAAAATGGATTCGTGTGGATGTAGCCTAAGAAAACATTTTACACTCAATCTTGGCCATTTAACCGGGTATCATTGTAAGGGGGTCAAGATGGGCAAGGAGGAGGCGAGAACCGGCTTGTCAATATAAATAATAATTTCATTTAACTCAAAACAAAAGCACAAACATAAACACACACACACACACACACACAACGGACATGCCCGTAATTCTCTCTCTCTTGGACCGTCGTCACCGGCCGCCTTTATCCCTCGCGCGCCACATCAGGCCGATTGGGTCCGGGCGCGCAACATTCTAGCCCAGCCCCGCCCCCCTCCACTCCACACTACACCTGGCATTCCCTCAGGCCGGGGTGCCACCGGCATGACCTACACCCCCCTTTCTCTGGGGAGGGGTGTGCTTTGCGCCCCGTTAGGTCATCCCCGCCTTACTGGGAGGAGACAGGAGGGGAAAACAACAACGACAACAAAAAAAATAAGCGAGGGAAAAGGCCAACACGGTGCAACAGAGAGAGAGAGAGAGAGAGAGAGAGAGGAGAGAGAGAAGCAGTCACCGGTTCTCTGATGTAGCGTCGCGTGGTCCTTGAACACTCCGCCACACTCTCCGGCGGATGACAGCCGCTCCTCTCCGGGCGAACCGGAGTCAAACCTCCGACCCCCAGCGGACAGAACGCCCCTCCGCTTTTCTGGCGGCACATGGGGACATTCCTCCGCCCCTGGCAGTGGCCCTACCGCTCCAGGCGATCGGGGAGTTACTTCCCTCCTCAACTCGCGGACGGCGGTCTTCCCTCTACCCCTCCGCGTTTCTGGGGGACGGCAGGGCACTCCTCCGCCCCTGGCAGCGGCTCCATCGCTCCAGGAGATCGGGGAATCCAGTCCCCACTCGCCTCGCGGTCGGCGGCCGTTCCCTGCGTCCGGGCGGTCGGGCTACTCCGTCACCCGGCAGATGGCAGCGGCGCTCCCCTGGGTGGACGGTAGTGTCGAGGACTCTGCGATTGGCATCCCCCCTCCTTCCCGGGTTTTGGAACCAATTAAGATGGGCAAGGAGGAGGCGAGAACCGGCTTGTCAATATAAATAATAATTTAATTAAACTCAAAACAAAAGCACAAACATAAACACACACATGACGGACATGCCCTTAATTCTCTCTCTCTTGAACCGTCGTCACCGGCCGCCTTTATCCCATCGCGCCCCCCCCCTCCGCTCCACAATCATCTTTTAGTTATCGTTAGCGGCAAAATGTAATATGGTCGATTTCTAGTTGCTATCTGGGCGAAAGAGCCCACTAGATATGGTCTCTACATATGGCTTGTGTCCCTTATTTAATGTAGGTCTATGGGATTCGTTTTAACGTCCACTATGCTGAAAATCATACATACGATTGCTTAGAAAATGAACGCACCTCTCCTAAACAATCCACACGATTTAATGTTTGCAGCACACACAATACAGGATGAGTTATGTTCCTAAAAGTATTACTTTACCCAAACGATGTGCCATAATAGTAGTAATGCATGAAGATCTCGCACTAATGAAACTCCCAATGCCGCATGACATTTAAAAATGGGTTTGCACCAAACGCACACATTGTAATCAAATATGAACAGGATTTTTTGTTGTTGTGTTATTTTCACTTTTTTAATGTGGGCAGCAGCTGTTGCTTCCATACTCGTTGGAAACATGACACAGGCCGGACGCCAGCGGTCTTTCCCCAGCAGAGCGCTGTTAGTAGGGGCTGTTCATTAAAATCAGACACACACAAACAGACGTTTTTCCTGCAGCCGCTGAGTGAAATCATGCAGGGTGGGGTGATTTGGTTTGTGTTGGCATGAAAGAGGAACGAGAAACAGTCCAGGCTGCCCGTGGTGGGAGTAACCGCGTGGCAGCAGCTGAAATTTATTATGCACTTATGATTTGTAGTTTTTTTGCAGTTTTGTGGTCATTTATCATAAATGTACATTTCATTTTTGTAGTAGTTTTTGTGGTCGGCTTTCACAAATGTTTGTTCAAGATTATAAGTGGTTAAGGATTTATGATTCAGTTACGTTATGTGGAATCAACTTTAATTCAACAGTGTAAAAAAGGTGTAAATCCCAGATTAATGCTGGCTCTATGAGTCTTTAAAGGGCAATTAAAGGAACGTTCGGGGTTCAGTACAAGTTATGCTCCATCGACAACATTTGTGGCATTATGTTGATGACCGAAGAAAATCATTTTGACTTTTATAAAAGCAAAAAGCACGTTTAGAGTAACAAACTCACAATGACACTAGAGCATTTAAACGTTCAAATGGAAATCTCTTTTTTTGTTAAAGCATTTATTAATTACAGTGTACAAACTTTGTCATGTAAAGTTGTCAAAATCATATTTTTGGGGGTGGAAATTCTTGGAAAGTTGGAAAAACTTCTAGTTATTGGTCATCAGCGTTATTTCTGTGTTTTGATATTTCAAGTTAACAGGTTTTCCGGCATTGCATGTTCATGTTTGTCTTGCTATTATGAAATAGCCTGTTGGGTAACGAGTGTAATCGACGTGATAATGTGCCACAAACGCAGTCGTTAAGTTTGATAATGAGGTGCATTAAAAACAATCTTGGTAAATTCATTATCATCCCTTAAAGTTTGAGCGTTTGCTTTGGTATGTGTGTTCCACCCATAGATAAATATATGATGTTCCTTATAGCTCACAGTGTTGTAATACAGTCAGAGCACTGTTTCTTTTCATATTGGCCTTGAGACATAAGGCCTTGGGAGAAATTTGACATTCACTCTCCAAAAACTGGGTGGAAGTCCAAAAGACTGCGTCTGACAGACATACTCCCTTCTTCGGCCTGCTCTGTCCCTATCTATGCACCCTTCCCAACTTCGCCGGAGGGAGAAAAGCTAGAATTCCGGAGCCTTAGCCAGATCTCCGTTGGCCGGTGTGACGTTTGGGCCATTCCTCAACGACTGAGCTTACACACGTTGAAATAGACAGTTGCTCTCCTTTCTTAACCAGCTCTCTCTCTGTCTATCCATGTTTCTGTTTGTCTGGATCATTGTTGGCAACAGGATGCAGGATTTAGGATCAAACGAGACTTCCTGCTCTTTACTTTTGACCAATCAGGTGCAGGGATATCCATAGTGACCAACTATTTTTTAGGAGGTAAATCTAGGTAATTCTAGGTGATAATAAATTAATGTGTGTAAATTCCCTATAAACATGGGAAATTTGAGGCTGACTATCCAGGAGTTTTTTTCGGCTTGATACAGAACTAACACTTCTGTTAATTGGCTAAACTGGCACGAAATCTGTTGATGCCAATCATTTTAAATTTGACTTACGTTGGCTGATTAATCATCTTGGCCATATTGGTCTGCTGCTACTAGAGTATGATCAAACTGGCCAAAAAATTAACAGGTCAGAAAACGAACACCTTGGCTAATCGCTCGTTTTTGGTGAGTTTATCGGCAACAGCATTTTTTTTTATTTGAATTGGCTTGGCCAATTTATTGGTCTAGAAATATGATCTAATTGGCCAAAAATGAACTGTTTAATCTGTTTGTCCAATCACCCAATTTTTGGTCAATTTGGATGCCCCCTGGCTGCCTCCCTAGGGAGGTGTTTCAGGCACGTCCAGCTGGGAGGAGGCCTCGGGGAAGACCCAGGATTAGGTGGAGAGATTACATCTCCACACTGACCTGGGAACGCCTCGGGGTCCCCCAGTCAGAGCTGGTTAATGTGGCTCGGGATTGGGAAGTTTGGGGCCCCCTGCTGGAGCAGCTGCCCCCGCGACCCGACTTCGGATAAGCGGTTGAAGATAGATGGATGGATGGATGGATTGAGATTATCGTCAAAGACTCATAATTTCAATCTCAAATTGGCCAATCAATTGGCTTGTCCAATATATTGATCTAAAACTACTAGAATATTATAAAATAAGCCTAGAAATCAACTGATTAATCTGTTTTCCAATCATGACTGGAAACCTCATTATCACATTGGCCAGAAATGGGCAAATGTATCAGTTTGTCCAATATATTGGTCTGAAACTACTAGAATATGATCAAATTGACCAAAAATTAACCAATTAATCTGTTTGTCCAGTCACCCAATATTTGGTCAATTTGAGATTATTGTCAAAGGCTGATAATCTCAATCTCAAAGTGGCCAATTAATCAACCTAGCCAATATTTTGGTCTGAAACTACTAGAATATGATCTAGTTGGTAAAAATTGGACTGATTAATCTGTTTGCCCAATCACCCAATATTTGGTTAATTTGAGATTATCGTCAATGACTGATATCTCAATCTCAAATTGGCCAATCAATAGGCTTGTCCAGTATATTGATCTCAAACTACTAGAATATGATCAAATTGACCAAAAATGAACTAATTAATCTGTTTGTCCAATCACCCCAATTTACATTTATGCATTTGGCAGATGCTTTTATCCAAAGCGACTTACAGAGCACTTATTACAGGGATATACCAATATTTGGTCAATTTGAGATTATCGTCAAAGGCTGATAATCTCAATCTCAAATTGGCCAATTAATCGACATTGCCAATATTTTGCTCTAAAGCTAATAGAATATTATATAATTAGCCTAAAAATCAACTGAGTAATCTGTTTTCCAGTCATGACTTGAAACCTCATTATCACATTGGCCAGAAATTGGCAAATTTATCAGTTTGTCCAAATTAATAAATGGGCGGCCGAAATGGGCTTCCTCAGAAGGGTGGCGGACTTCTCCCTTAGAGATAGGGTGAGGAGCTCAGTCATCCGTGAGGAGCTCGGAGTAGAGCCGCTGCTCCTTTGCGTCGAAAGGAGTCAGTTGAGGTGGTTTGGGCATCTGGTAAGGATGCCCCCTGGCCGCCTCCCTAGGGAGGTGTTTCAGGCACGTCCAGCTGGGAGGAGGCCTCGGGGAAGACCCAGGACTAGGTGGAGAGATTACATCTCCACACTGGCCTGGGAATGCCTCGGGGTCCCCCAGTCAGAGCTGGTTAATGTGGCTCGGGATAGGGAAGTTTGGGGCCCCCTGCTGGAGCAGCTGCCCCCACGACCCGACTTCGGATAAGCGGTTGAAGATGGATGGATGGATGGATGGATGGATCAGTTTGTCCAAAATATTGGTCTGAAACTACTAGAATATGATCAAATTGACCAAAAATGAACCAATTAATTAATTAATTAATTAATTTGACCAATTGTCACACATTATACATACATTTCTGCATATACATGGTGAAATTATTTATTTTTCACATATCCCAGCTAAGCTGGGGTCAGAGTGCAGGGTCAGCCATGATACGGCGCCCCTGGAGCAGATAGGTTCAAGGGCCTTGCTCAAGGGCCCAACAGTGGTGTCTTGGTGGTGTTGGGGCTTGAACCCACGACCTTCTGATCAGTAACCCAGAGCCTTAACCGCTGAGCCACCACTGCCCCTAATTAATCTGTTTGTCCAATCACCCAATATTGGGTTAATTTGAGATTATTGGCAACAACTGATTATCTCAAAAATAGGCCAATTATCGGTCTGTAACTTCTAGAATATTATCAATTTTGCCAAATATTGGCTGATCAATCGGCTTGACCAATTTTTCACTCTATCACTGCTAAACTCAAATAGATGTCATTTGTTGTGTTGGCGACAAGCGTCTGTTAAATGACTTTTTGTTATATACATTTAATACAAAAGCCTTAGATTAGAGACAAGCCAATCATATACAACATATCAGATAAACCAACACTTCAACTAAATGCTCATTTGTCAGATTCAGTACAGGATCAGTGCTCAATCTCGCACCTGAGAGCCGTTTGGCAACACTCGTATGAGGAATGTAAATCAGGAACACAGTGCTGGGCAAACTCTCATATTTCATTTCCAGCCAAAAATGCCATCCCTCCCTATGTTTATGGATTCACATGTTTTTGGAGCATATAATAAAAGCCTATTACGAATTGCGCCTGATGCATGGCATGCATTAGCACTTGCAACTATGTGTTAATGCTTGATAAACAAAAAGCAACAACGCTATATCCAAACGCATAGACTTATTTAAACGGTACGGTCAATACGCTTTTCTTATTTTGGGACCAAACATTTAGTTGAGGATTTTAAAAGAGTTCCCGACTGTTCTGCTTTGATCTAGTCCATTATTGGCTTAGTGTGAATTGATCTTCCTCCAGCGCAGTAAAACACATGTGAGACTCAGGGTGCCAGAAACTGTCCGTCCTCTTCTCAGAGTGGGGAAGGGGAGATTTGGCCTCCTAGAGTTTCTGAAAACTCTTAAGCACAAGAAAAATTGTGCTGAAAGTCCGTATGTAAAATTATTTATTTACCTTTTACACAATTTTGTAACTGAAGAGTTCAAATATAGTCACGTAAGGTCGTCAAAACACCTTTACAACCACTATCCGTCCCATAACCCACCCTTTCTCTACGACCCTTATCCTTCTGTGATCATTTCTTTCTTCTCTTGTCTTGTTTTTTTCATCCCTCCCCGCTGTGTTGTTGGCTGACCTTGTCAGCTTTGATGAAGTGTGGGTGATCAATACAGGGTTAGCCCGGAGCGCTTTGATTACGTCTTCATCCAGTTACAGTGCCCTCTCCTTGGAAGCCTCTTTCCTTTGAAGTTCAGCTGCATGTTGTTATTTCAGAAGGGTGTCTTTACTCCAAACCGCATGGCCTTGCAGCTGAGGCGCATAACCATGTGGTGCTCGGTTAGATCTGGAACATTGTTCTGGGCTCATGGACCTTATTTTTGTAGTTTTGGCATTCAAGTATCTTATCTGTCTGTCTATCTATATGTGTCTGTCTGTCTGTCTGTCTGTCTATCTATATGTGTCTGTCACTCTTATCTATCTATCTATCTATCTATCTATCTATCTATCTATCTATCTATCTATCTAACTGTCTGTCTATCTGTCTGTCTGTCTGTCTGTCTATATGTGTCTGTCACTCTTATCTGTCTATCTATATCTGTCTGTCTGTCTATATGTGTCTGTCACTCTTATCTATCTATCTATCTATCTATCTATCTGTCTATCTGTCTGTCTGTCTGTCTATATGTGTCTGTCACTCTTATCTATCTATCCATCTATCTATCTATCTGTCTGTCTGTCTGTCTATATGTGTCTGTCACTCTTATCTATCTATCTATCTATCTATCTATCTATCTGTCTATCTGTCTGTCTGTCTGTCTATATGTGTCTGTCACTCTTATCTATCTATCTATCCATCCATCTGTGTGTGTCTGTCACTTTTATTTATCTATCTGTCAATCATCTATCTGTCTGTCTGTCTGTCTGTCTGTCTATATGTGTCTGTCACTCTTATCTGTCTATCTATATCTGTCTGTCACTCTTATCTATCTATCTGTCTGTCTGTCTATGTGTCTGTCACTCTTATCTATCTATCCATCTATCTATCTATCTGTCTGTCTGTCTGTCTGTCTGTCTATCATCCATCTGTGTGTTTGTCACTTTTATTTATCTATCTGTCACTCATCTTTCTGTCTGTCTGTCTGTCTATCTATCATCCATCAGTGTCTGTGTCACATTTATTCATCTATCTGTCTGTCTATCTATCATTCTGTCTGTCTGTCTGTCTATCTATCATCTATCCATCTGTGTGTCTGTCACTCATCTATCTATCTATCTGTCTGCCACTCATCTATCTATCTATCTATCTGTCTGTGTGTCTGTCACTCATGTATCTATCTGTCTGTCTGTCTATCTATCTATCTATCTATCTATCTATCTATCTATCTATCTATCTATCTATCTATCTATCTATCTATTTATCTCTCTGCCACTCATCTATCTATCTATCTATCTATCTGTCTGTGTGTCTGTCACTCATGTATCTATCTGTCTGTCTGTCTATCTATCTATCTATCTATCTGTCTGCCACTCATCTATCTATCTATCTATCTATCTATCTATCTATCTATCTGTCTGCCACTCATCCATCTATCTATCTATCTATCTATCTATCTATCTATCTATCTATCTATCTGTCTGTGTGTCACTCATGTATCTATCTGTCTGTCTGTCTGTCTGTCTGTCTATCTATCATCCATCAGTGTCTGTGTCACATTTATTCATCTATCTGTCTGTCTATCTATCATTCTGTCTGTCTGTCTGTCTATCTATCATCTATCCATCTGTGTGTCTGTCACTCATCTATCTATCTATCTATCTATCTATCTATCTATCTATCTATCTATCTATCTATCTGTCTGCCACTCATCTATCTATCTATCTGTCTGTGTGTCTGTCACTCATGTATTTGTCTGTCTGTCTATCTATCTATCTATCTATCTATCTATCTATCTATCTATCTGTCTGTGTGTCTGTCACTCATCTATCTATCTATCTGTCTGTGTGTCTGTCACTCATCTATCTATCTATCTGTCTGTCTGTCTATCTATCTGTCTGTCTGTCTGTCTGTCTGTCTGTCTGTCTGTCATCTATCTAGCTGTATGTCTGTCTATCATCTATCCATCTGTGTGTGTGTCTGTCACTCTTATTTAACTGTCTATCTGTCTATCTATCTGCCACTCATCTATCTAGCTATCTGTCTGTCTGTCTGTCTGTCATCCATCAGTGTGTGTGTCTGTCAATCTTATTTAATTCAATTCAATGAGCTTTATTGGCATGACAAAGACAATTTGTATTGCCAAAAGGTTGCATTGGGAAAACAGTCTGTCCTCGCGGGGCGGCCATGTCTGTCTGCGGCGGGACATCTCTATAGCCAGACTGTGCTCGCTGAGTCTGTACATCGTCAGTGCTTTTCTTCATTTTCTGTCACCGTGTACTCTCGATTTAGTGCCGAATAACATTCCAATTTGTGTTGATTTTTAATGGTGTTTGCCCAATGCATGAGGTATTTTTCCTTTTCTTTGTGTATAATTTGGTTAGGCCGAATGTTTGTGAGTGTGCCGTTATCCCGAGACTGGACGATCTCCTCAGGTGTGACCTCAGTCAGTCTCAGGACAAGCTGGCATAGGGGACTCTTCACTGAGCTCAGCTCTTGGTATTTTAGGGCTTTATAATGGTATGTGTTGGGGTCACTTGTTTTTAGGTGCTTCCAGAACTTAATGGCTCTTTTTTGAACGTTCAAAAAGAGAGGGTATTGGCCTAATTCTGCCCTGCATCCATTATTTGGGGCTTTTCTTTGGACATAAAAGATTATTTTACCAAATTCTAGATGCAGAGTTTCAATGGGATGTTTTTCCCAATTTAAATAGTCAAATTTTACAGGTGGACCCCACACTTCACTGACATATAATGCAATTGGTTCCATGACTGATTTGACTATTTTGAGCCAGATCCTAATTGGAATATCAATTTTAATGGATTTTTTAATGGCATAAAAAGCTCTATCTATCTGTCTGTCTGTCTGTGGAACAAACCAAACCCAGAGTTTTTCATTTGAAACAGATAAACAGCAGGCAGCAGCTCAGAGAGATTCGAGGTAGAGATTTGTTTGCTTCGAATATCATCGTTTGACACCCGCGTCCATCTACTCCGCGAGGCGACAACGCTCCTCCGCCCTTGTCCCGCCGTTGCTTCTAATGAGAGCGTTCTGATTGGTCGAGCGGTCGCTGACGTCAGTACGCCGTCGCTCTCGTTTGATTAATGAAAGCATCTCGGAGATGGCGTGCCTGAATGCGCTCCGTTGTTCTCATGAAATGCGTGAAATAACTCGCTCTTTTCTAAAGGATGTGTTTCACTTTGATTGTGAGATGTTGCCGCGAGACTGAAGTTTAAAAGCAGATTTCATGTCTGTTTGCGGAGTTTTGGACGCGTTTGTTTAGTTGTTTGTTGAGTCCGGGGGAAGTAAATAATGCGGTGTGGAGAGACCGTTGGTCTCAACTTTGAGCGGATTTTTCGGTTGAACTGATAATGTGACCGATCGAGACGACTTAAGAACATTATTACAAGTTTCATCAAGGACTCGTTTAAATCTGGACTCGGGCTGGTTTTATGAGTTTATAAAGAATGGGAAACTGGGATCTGTCTTAAACGGTGTAAGTCAATGTTTCTTTGTTATCATGTAACTATTATGATTTGAAGAAATATCATGTCTCAGGAATGGCTTAGTTATGATATTATTTTGATAGATCATAAATTAATTATTATCTGTCTGTCTGTCTCTCTCTTTTCTGTCTGTCTGTCTCTCTTTTCTGTCTGTCTGTCTCTCTTTTCTGTCTGTCTGTCTCTCTCTCTTTTCTGTCTATTGTCTGTCTGTCTCTCTTTTCTATTTATCTGTCTGTCACTCTTTTCTATTTATCTGTCTGTCTCTCTTTTCTATTTATCTGTCTGTCACTCTTTTCTATTTATCTGTCTGTCACTCTTTTCTATTTATCTGTCTGTCTCTCTTTTCTATTTATCTGTCTGTCTCTCTTTTCTATTTATCTGTCTGTCACTCTTTTCTATTTATCTGTCTGTCACTCTTTTCTATTTATCTGTCTGTCTGTCTGTCTCTCTTTTCTGTTTATCTGTCTGTCTCTCTTTTCTGTTTATCTGTCTGTCTCTCTTTTCTGTTTATCTGTCTGTCTCTCTTTTCTATTTATCTGTCTGTCACTCTTTTCTATTTATCTGTCTGTCTGTCTCTCTTTTCTATTTATCTGTCTGTCTCTCTTTTCTATTTGTCTGTCTCACTTTTCTATCTATCGTCTGTCTGTCACTTCTATTTGTCTGTCTGTCTGTCTGTCTCACTTTTCTATTTGTCTGTCTGTCTGTCTTTTCTATTTATCTGTCTGTCTCTTTTCTGTCTGTCTGTCTCTCTTTTCTATTTGTCTGTCTTTCACTCTTTTCTATTTGTCTGTCTCTTTTCTGTCTATCGTCTGTCTGTCTCTCTTTTCTGTCTGTCACACTTTTCTATCTATCGTCTGTCTGTCACTTTTCTATCTGTCTGTCTCTCTTTTCTGTATATGGTCTGTCTGTCACTCCCTTCTATCTGTCTGTCTCACTTTTCTAACTATCTTCTGTCTGTCTCTCTTTTCTATTTATCTGTCTGTCTCTCTTTTCTATTTGTCTGTCTCACTTTTCTATCTATCGTCTGTCTGTCACTTCTATTTGTCTGTCTGTCTGTCTCACTTTTCTATTTGTCTGTCTGTCTGTCTTTTCTATTTGTCTGTCTGTCTGTCTTTTCTATTTATCTGTCTGTCTCTTTTCTGTCTGTCTGTCTCTCTTTTCTATTTGTCTGTCTTTCACTCTTTTCTATTTGTCTGTCTCTTTTCTGTCTATCGTCTGTCTGTCTCTCTTTTCTGTCTGTCACACTTTTCTATCTATCGTCTGTCTGTCACTTTTCTATCTGTCTGTCTCTCTTTTCTGTATATGGTCTGTCTGTCACTCCCTTCTATCTGTCTGTCTCACTTTTCTAACTATCTTCTGTCTGTCTCTCCTATCTATCGCCTGTCTGTCTGTCCCTCTTTTCTATTTATCTGTCTGTCACTTTTCTATCTATCGTCTGTCTGTCTCTCTTTTCTATTTATCTGTCTGTCTGTCTGTCTCACTTTTCTATCAGTCTGTCTCTCTTTTCTGTCTATGGTCTGTCTGTCAATCCCTTCTATCTGTCTGTCTGTCCCTCTTTTCTATCTGCACTGTAAGTTTCTTTGAATAAAAGCATCTGCCAAATGCATAAATGTAAAATATAATCTATCATCTGTCTATCTGTCTGTCACTATCAATCTATCTGTCTGTCACTATCAATCTATCTGTCTTCACTCTTTTCTGTCTGTCTGTCAGTCACTCACTCTTTTCTATCTGTCAGTCTTTTCTATCTGTCACTCTTTTCTGTCTGTCACTCTTTTCTATCCGTCTGTCTGTCTATCTGTTTAAATTTGTATTATTATTTAAATGTAACCCTATTTTTATTGTCATTAAGATTTTTAGTTTATTTGTTTGTTTGTTTGTTTGTTTTTACAGTATTCACATTACCTGTAAAATCGTTTTAAAAATGAGTTTGTTACAGTAATGAGACTAATTAAAAACAATGGGTATAGTTAAAAAGTCAAACGCCTGGAAGCGTTTTGGCAATGAGAATTGGCGCGTAATAAATGCTAAAGGTCCTGAAAATAATGTCTTAATGCCCTAAATATAGGCTAAATTTTCATATTTTCTTTGTATTTATTTGGGGTGAAATATGACCAAGACATTTTCTTGACCAGTTTCGTGAGAATCCCCAACTGTTTAAGCATTCATGCTCATACAACAGTATATATAAAGAGCATAAACGCCATTATATCTATATACAGTGACACATAAAAGTTAAGACACTTTAAGTCACATGTAAAAATAGCATTATAGTAAAATATTAAAGCAAGTGGCAGCTATTAAAAAAAAAAAAGATAAGTCCTAGAAAAAAGATTTTTACATTCCATCCCAATATACAGATGTGAACTGTAGGTGGCGCTCTAACACATTTTACCCCTCACAGATGTGCTCGTCCATAGACATTCAGTCTAATGTTCAGTTCAAGCAACACCCTCATTATTTCATTGATTATCTCGGCCTCTGAGTGGACTACAAGCTCAATCTAGGTGTCAATAGAAAGCTGAGATCCTCCCCTTTACGATATGTTTTATGGTCAATAGCCGAAATGTTTTTTATTATGATTTGTTTTGGATGCTTTTCCTTCGGGATGGCATATTGTGTTCTGGACATCTAAGATATAACATATTATTATTCAGCCAAGCAAGCTCACAAAATGGCTCATTGTTTAGAAAACGTCCTAAAGTAAAAGCAGATATAATATAAAATTTTTGGTGTATAAGAGAAATCATATTTCACTTTGTGATTCTTTTGAAAATCTTTTTAACTGTGGTATTAGTGCAAAGAAATAACCCATACAGTCACATTCATGAGAATGAGAGCTTTCATTTGATATATGACATGTCCATTTTGGTGCTATTTGAAGAAATTGTATTTTTATATACTGTAAATATTTCTACCCCGTAACCTGAAGGGGGCGCTAATTTTGAACACAAATGATTTGAAGCCTTATTTAATCATTTTAAGTAGCGTAAACGCAGAAGTGATGGATATTTCTGAAAATGTCAGATTCTAAGCTTTCAAATGACACCTTATATGCCTGACTTTTACGTTTTGTGATATGGAGCCCCCCTTTAGAGTTTAAAGGGTTAAGTCTGGTTAAAAATACTTGCGGAAATGGTTACGAAAAGTGAAGTTAGTTCTGGAAAAATCTAGATCAGATATTTTTGTTATCTAATGCAGTGACATTCAGACATTAAGTTTGACTTAAATATCCAAATGCATTTTGGGAGTGGGGACCACTGTGTACTATAGCTTTAGGGCCATCAAATATTATTTTGGTTATTCATAGCATTGCATACGTCTTCCCTCCATCGGGTTTGCCTTTTTAGAGAGGTCTCTCTATCCGCCTGCTTATAAATGGATGTGGTATAACTGTGTGTGAATTGAACACAACAAGATTTGTTGGTATAAGGACAGTTAGAGAGGAAAACGGCTCACCTCTATAGCAAATGAGAGCTTTCATGATCCTGGGCACTTATTTTAGATGCTCACTAGCTTTTTTCAGAGTTTTGCCATGTGGTTGTAGGCCATTTTTGTTTTCAGTGGAGTTTTGCAGGTCTCCACCTGTGACACGGGGAAAGCTGGTGATTTACAGAAAGCGATCAAGCCTGGCGTCAGTCTGTATATCTGGGCAGAGTGCCAATATCACAACCGTGCGTTCACCTTGTGTCTTTTTTAAAGTGCATGCCGTGGCATATCACAGTTAAATATTCAATGAAACATTTAATATCGCCAAGGCACCTCATGTCATTGCTTTGAAACAAATTCCTGGCCATGCGGGCTGAAATTTAAGCTCACCATGAAACCTCGACGATGACTCCACTGTCTGCTCGATGTGTTCGAACCTGCCCTTTACAATCAGGCGACTCCTTTGAAATGCGCCAGGGTTTGGGACTCAAGAATCGGTTTGCATTCAGAACCCGTTTGGCTCACTGATGCTATGGAAGCCGCGGAGTGCCAATAAAAAAATAATGAATAAATACATGTTCAATGATGTATTTGAAAATTAAAAACGTGAATAAGCCAATTTATGAATGGACAAATAAATAAGCACATTTAAATGTTTATTTAATTCACATTTAAAAATGTAATCGTATTTAACAATTCAGTTGAGCATTAATCATGTATTTAATTCGTATAAAATGTAACAATAAAATAGCCATTTATTATGTCGTTAAATGCACCTTTTAAATTGTGTTTTAAAAAAGCATCTGGTAATTGCTTTTCTTTGTCTATTTGCCAGTGGCTTTTCTTTTTTGTTTAGGGACCGTTTTACACGACAAAATTTTCAACTAAAAACGTAAAACTTTTTCGGCGTTTTGGCTGTTCGTTTACACGACAACGGTGTTTTGGGGCCTGAAAATGCAAACGTTTGAAAACGGGTTTCAAAGTGTAAGTTTTTGAATACTATGCCATTTATCGTCTCCGTGTAAACATATCATGATGACGTCATGCGCACGCGTATTACACGTACAGTCTACAGGCATGAACGTCGAGAACATCGTGCTTACCTCCAGGGCGAACAGACCAATATGAGATCACCAGTTGGAGTCCTTAAAAAGGTGGCATACTTTATAATCCAGGGTCACTTGTAGTAATAAAGCAACCTCATCGTAAGTCCAGACAAAATTGCTCGATGTGTTCGCCATTTTCATTGTTTGTATTCGCCGCTCTGTGGACGAATGCTCATGTGCACAGGTGCGTAGTGTGCACATACGTTTATTTCATAAACATAAAATGTTTAGTTCACTGTTTCAAGTTAAATATAGTTTAATACTCTATCTTTAAACACATCCTGAGATCCCTTAATCTGCCTACTGAAGTGTTTTGTTCACTGTATAAACTGTGTTGCTCATACACCTGAAACTTCACTTACTGCCCTCTGGAGTAAACGGGTGGTACTACAAGCTTGCATTTCTCAGGAATCTTCCTTGTTATGGTGTGTAAACTTTAACGCGTTATTTTTTTGTCAATATATATTGCCACTTTGATTTTTTTTTGGCATCAGATCACAGTTTTACTTTTTAGGTACGCAAATTTTATAAATTTGCAAAGATTTCAAACAAACTTCTTTAATGTTATTATGGGGTATTGTTTGTAGAATTTGGAGGACAATAATGAATTGAATCCATTTTGGAATAAGGCTGTAACATAACAAAATGTGGAAAAGTGATGCGCTGTGAATACTTTCCGGATGCACTGTACGTCATAAAAGCTGTCCAATCAGGTTGTGACTTTTTCCCAATGCCTTTGGTTTTGTATTGTTAGTTTCGGTGTTAAAAATGCCAGTGTGAACGTTAAACGAACCAGGAATAAATGTATCATTTTCTTTTTTGGTCCGCACCAAGAGAACCGAACTAGAAGTGTGAACACACCCTAAAAGCTACATAAGTAGGAATGCCCACTAGTAACTTCGCTGTACAGATACTAGCGACAATTCCTTACAATGCCCATCCCTGTCTTCCACACAAATTCAACAGTTGTAGAGTCTCAGTGAATGACCGTGATTGTGTGTTTGTTTACAGAGTAAAGTCCTGAGCGTACGGTAGGCCCTCGGGCAGGAAGGACCATGGCCCTGAGCGAGGGGTCCGATGACCTCCGGTCCCTCAGCAATGGTGGACACTCAACAGGCGCCAGCGACAAAACTTTCCCTGCCACAAATGCCAACGAAGACACAGAGGAGGACCTGGAAGTGTCTACATCCAATGGGGACCCCACTTATCCCAATGAACAAATCCAGCCGGAGCAGTCGGATCAAAGAGGAAGGCTTAAAACGAATGGAACGGTGCGTCCATCTTCATCAGGCTCCGCTTCTTCCTCATCCTCAGTGCATGGCGCAGACTCTCAGCGGCTGGCCGTGCTGTTACCCAACTCTCTACCAACCCATTGTTGCGCCTGCTGCGCCCCGCGTCAGCCCGTCTGCTGCAACGGTAACCAGCAGGATTGCGCCCTCTTCCAGAGTGCTGTGCCAGCTGCGCCACTTCACATGGGCTTGTGCGGAGTTCAAGGCGTCCGATGTTTCTGCATGCAGCACCAATGGCAGGAGCATCTGCAGAACCCGCCCAACATGACCACACTGAGGTGAGCATTAAAATGAAAGGAATATTCCAGGTTCAATACAAGTTGAGCTCAATAGACAGCATTTGCCAATACGTAAACGTTAAAATACTCACTGTTTCAAAAGTAAAGCCACAAGACATAAATAGGGCTGTCACGATTCTGAAATTTGGCTGACGATTAATTGTCAAACAAGCAATTGCGATTATGACGATACATTTGTCACTTTTAGGTCTTTCACGATTAGTTGTCAAAAGTCTGAAGTTTACATACACCTTAGCCAAATACATTTAAACTCACATTAATTTAATATATATATATTTAACTTCAAACATATAAATCAAATGGAAATATAGAGTTTCCTTTTAATGCTTAAAAACTTATGAATGACATGAAACATGCTTTAAATATCAAATATTTCTAAATAATAAACATATTTCTCCCTTTTTGATCAACTTTAGTCTTGGTCCGTTTTACATTTACATGGTGGCCCCTCAAAAATGGGGCCACTATGTTTGATTGTTCATATCTTAAATAGGCGTTTGCATGAATTTTGGCGTACTGTGACGTCATCGTTAGTAACAACTTGCTACAAATAAATCATTTAACTACGTTTTCAATGGCAGTAAACTTAGGTGCTTTTCTTCCCCATGTGGCCCCGTTTTTTCCCCACGGGGCCATCACTGTAAAGAAAACGAAACAAAACGAGTTTTCACTTGAAAGCGGCAATATTGCGAGGGCGCTGTGTTTCTCTCGTGTCCTATGAGGGTGCACAGGAGATCAACGATCAACTGATATTTTCACTAAATACATTAGATATCAGTTTGTTTCTCACCAAATCTTATCGTATGATTTCATAACAATCATGAGGCTCATTGAATAATTTATTAGACTTCTGAATTATACTTTGGCGTACTTTTGAAGCTTCAAGAGTTGGTCACCATAAACACCATAAAAAGAGCACAACATTTTTACACAATTTCTCCCTTTGTGTTCAGAAAAAGAGAGAAAGTCATATCGGGTTATAACAGCACAGGGGTGAGTAAACAATGACTGAATTTTCATTTTTGGGAGAAAAATCGGTTTCAGATTTATCTGCCCGTAAATGGCACGTTGTATGAATTGAACACGCTTGACATGTCAGTCAGATGGTCTGTTTTCCTGTGTAAGTGTGTTGGCTATCTAGACTTTTATTCATGAGGATTCATTATTTTGGCAAAGTAAAACGACATGTCAAATATCCGTTTGAACTGTAGAGCTGTCATTCGGCTGGATTAAGCTGAAGATGATGCACAAGGTCACGGCGCTGGCACCCTCTGATTCTAGAGGAATCTTTGAACTCAAAGGCCTTTCACCTAATATAAAACACGCACACGTGCCCGCATGTGTCTCTGTCGGAGTTGCATCTGAAGCTCTTTGAATCGCGGTTGTGGTCCAGATGCAGCTAGTGGAGTTAGTTTGCAGATTAAGATGTGTAATCAACTGAATCTTTGATCAAATAAAAAAAGAAACGCATAAAGCTGTCGGTCCTTCATCCAACGTTGAAGTACAGGCCTGGAAGATATTCAAGAAACATCCAGAGGTGTGTGTGTGTGTGTGTGTGTGTGTGTGTGTGTGAGACAGCTGCAAGCCTCGACCAGCCAAGTAGCCTGAAAATTATCTTTGTCTTCTCAATTTCAGGGTGTCAGTTTGAGACGCCTTTACGTGTTATCAGAAACAACAACTGTTTAGCTTGTGTTTAGCTCTTTCTGATATATCTATTATAGTCACTTCTCAGCCCTCTTCATCGAGAGTAAATTACACGCTCATGTGACAAAATTTCCCTCTATGCGACTAAAACTGGCGGTTATTAGCCACTGGCTAGTAAATATTCTGTTTTCACTCACCAGTGATTGAGTTGTGAAGAATAACTTTAGCACCAAGACTCTTTTGGGGGTTTTCCACTTCACGGTACAACTTGACTCTACTCCGAGCTCCTCACAGATGACTGAGCTCCTCACCCTATCTATAAGGGAGAAGCCCGCCACCCTGCTGAGGTAATGCATTTCGGCCGCTTGTACTGGTGACGTAATTCTTTCAGTCATGACCCAGTCTTCATGACCATAGGTGAGGGTAGGAACGAAAATTGACCGGTAGATCGAGAGCTTTACCTTCCGGCTCAGCTCTCTTTTTGTGACAACGGTGCGATGGAGCGAGTGCAATACCTGCCTCGATTCTCCGCCAACCTCCCGCTCCATTGTCCCCTCACACGTAAACAAGACCCCGAGGTACTTGAACTCCTTCACTTGAGGCAATACCTCCTTCCCTACCCGGAGTACGCACTCCATCATATTTCTTATCATGTACAGTAAAGGCTAAACATGATCACAATACCAAAATGAATACAAATACAAAAAATACAAATTTTTTAACAGTTATAAAAGTTTTTAACGGCAGTATACTATCAAGTATTCAAGGAAACATCCAGAATGAAATGCAACATAAAACTTCTGCTGATCTTCACTTGTATGCTTCTAATACATTAACACTTTTTAAAGCTACTAAAGTTACCCTGTCGAGAGCTGTGAGTGTTTTGGAGTGTTGGAATTTGGAATGCCCAATTCCCAATGCGCTTCAAGTCCTCGTGGTCACGTAGTGACTCGCCTCAATCCGGGTGGAGGACCGTCAACCCGTGCTTCTTATCACGTGGCTTCTTGAGTGCGTTGCCACGGAGACCTAGCGTGTGTGGAGGCTTCACACCATCCACCGCAGCATCCATGCTCGACTCATCACGTGCCCCACCAAGAACAAACCACATTGTAGCAACCACGATGAGGTTACCCAATGTGACAATACCCTCCCTAGCAACCGGGCCAATTTGGTTGCTTAGGAGACCTGGCTGGAATCACTCTGCACGCCCTGGGATTCTAGGAACTAGCGAACTCGAGGGGTGGTTGCTAGCGTCTTTACCAATGAGCTACCTAGGCCCCTCACTTTAGTGTTCTTGAATTGTGACGAGCGCTCCAAAGTTTGATGTCCAAGCCGAACAGAAACACGTGCAGTCGAGCGGAAACCCCCTCGGTGCTTTAATGATCTGCCATACTGCCATTTCTCTTGCTGAACATCGCTTTTGGCAGCTCAGCTGCACTTTATTACTCGCCGAAGTATGTTTTTTTTTCCCAGACAAAAATGAGCCGTTGTGCCTGTATAACGGTCAACAGTCTTGAGTTGGGAATGCATGTTAGACACAGGCTATAATGGGCTTTTGAGAGGTCATGTCAGGTTGTGTGCAGTTTTGAATGTTAACTTATTATCCATCAGTTCCAAGAAAAATGGTTGTGGAACACAAAATACGTTTCTGGAACAAAAGTTCGTTTTCATCTAGGCCACGCATGCCATTGGGAATATTCCGGGTTCAATACAAGTTAAGGTCGATCAACAGCATTTGTTGCATAATGCTGATTACCACAAAATTAATTTAGACTCGTCCCTCCTTATCTTTAAAAAAAAGATACAAATCTGAGTTATAGTGAGACACTTGCAATGCACCTGAAAAGAAAGCCATACAAGTTAGAAATGACATGAGGGTGAGCAAATGATGGCAGAACTTTCAATTCTTTTGGTGAACTATCCCTTTAAGACACTATTGACGCTTCCCTGCTCTTTGTGCATAACTCGGTCCGGGCACGAGGAACCCATGGAGTCGGTGAAGATGCCCAGAGCAGATCAAAGCTCACCTGATCCCATAAACCACGATCAAAGACTCAAACCAAGCAGGACCCAGGCATAACCTCAAATTAGACCAATGTCTAGCACTCTTATTCTGGTTTACTTAACAGATTGCAGACTGTAGAAGATTGAGGGAACAGCTGGAATGTATTAACCTGACCTGGACTGTCTTGTGTTTGATACTTGTTAAAGCTACAGGTGCAGTTATTATCATCACGATCAAAGAGACAAATTATGTGACTTTAGGAGAATCCCTGCAGCGATTGCACTAAATCGTTTTCAATTCACAGCTTTTAAATGTTTAATCCCAAACCATCACTGCACAAACAGTAGTGCTTACTAAGGCCAGCATCACTATTACTGATACATCGGTTTGAAACATACTCTTTCAGACACAATTTAGGACATAAGTATGCATTGCGTCCAGTCTGATGTCATAGGAATTACGTGACTGGCGACATTTATGCTAAATTACATTACGTGGTTTCTTACATGTATTGGGGCAATTCTGATGTGAAATATCCACCGGGTGGCGCTAAAAGGAAGTTAAATGTTCTCCCAAACAGATGACGTTTTTTAAGGTTAATGCTCTATCGAGATTTAAACCAACAAAACCGACATCCCTACTCTAAACCTTGAACCTAAACCTAACCGATAGTGTCATAAATGGCAAATGTGAGATGAAAAACGCAACCGTGTCATTTTGTGCTGCTTCTATGACACTTTCGGCTCACGTGTCGACTTGCGTACCCTACCGGACTCCGGTCCTTTACATCACTATTGCAACGCTCTATCAGATAATCTATCGTACAATTTGATCACGCTGGAAAGAGCTTGTAAATGTAGTTGGTTATGTAATGCAAATGTTAAAATAAGTCATGCACTATAGTAAAAGTGTTAATATGTCAAGATAGCATTGTGTGAGGAACAAGTGTTTATTATGAACTGTTAATCTGCCGTTTTGCTCATCATTTGTGTGGAAGGGAATAAAAGTCATTCTTGTTGTAGTGCTTCTTGTGCACAGTCGAGTTGGGTCAAATTAAATGGAAAATAAGCGAGTTGCGATCCGTAGCGCGGCAACAATTTGAGCAGCATTTGGAGTCGTAGATGGGTGCCGCCGACAGACGTTGAATGGTGGTGTTTGTACATATAGAAAACAATTGTTTGATATTATGGTGTACGACCACTAACTTATACGGACACATTCAACCAATGTCAATGGCAGGCGCATGCACCGACGTCGCACAGAGTCAGGGACTGTCTGCTAAAGGTAGACTGATGCATCGGTTTTACTGATTTATCGGTGCCGATAGTTGCTTTTTGGAACTGGATCGGTTATCATCCAAAATGTACAGATTGTTGCCATTTTTATTCCTCCGTGTTTCTCTCTGATCTCTAGAGGGAAAATAAAATTACCGACAAATATTCATCCATATTTTCATTATCACTTCAATGCAAATTTGGTTATTTTGGTTAAATAACTAACCTCAAGTGTAGGGCTGGGACAACGCATCGACGTCATCGATTCGTCAGACCCAAAACAAAGATGGCGGCGCCGGAGAGTAGTAGCAACACGAGTGGCTCCTCAGACTATCAGAAGTGCAAGGCACTCGTTCCTCTAAAGTATGGGAATTCTTTCAAATTAAAGGAAACAATTCCGTGATATGTCGTCTTTGCAAAATGGAGATGGCCTTCCAATCTAGCACTACGGCAATGCACCAGCACATGAAGAGGCGCCCCGCGCGCGCACACGCACGCACGCACACACACAGTATTCTTAAGGTGAAAGGAAAGTGTCAGAGTGTAAATTGTTATTTGCATGTGAATGAAGATGCTTTTTTTCAGTATGTTCAACATAAATGTTGAATTCTGAATGTTTATTTTCATTATTTATTTTTTGTTGGAAAAGCACTTTCTGTATTAGCTTAAAGCCCCCAAGTTTACAATAGTTACTGTATTCTTTCAATAGCTCTAAGAAAGGGTGGCTGGGTGACCTTTTTATTTTTTTATTGAATGCTAGACATCAAGTTGTTGTTATTTTATTCTGAAAAAAGAATTACAATATGCACTTTTTTTCAGTAAGCTAGGCCTATGTGTTTTCAAGGCGTCAAGGTTTTATTGAATGCCACCTCTGACTAAGAATGCATTACTTTGCACTTGTATAGTCTTTTATTTTGGAATTTTAAGAGCAATAAACATATTGCAATGTTAAGGAATTCATTTTTTTTTTTCATTCAGATATGTAAATCAACATGTATAAATTGCTATTAGTCAATTAATGGGGAGATAATCGAATCGGACTGGAAAAATGAATCGTTAGATTAATCGATGCATCGAAAAAATAATCACTAGCTTAATCGTTTAAAAAATAATCGTTTATCCCAGCCCTACTCAAGTGATACCTCAAGGGCTTATTCATAGTCTTCAAATCTTCCGGGTTTTTTTTCAAGCTATTTTTTGGTTCACATTAAAGAGCAACTGGGATTTTATTCATTTTGGACTCTTCTGTCTGTGCCCGTCGTAGTAAGGATTGGAAAGACTAACCGTGCGTTCAGACCAGAGGCGTCGAGAGCATCAAATCGACCGGAAGTCATTCATTTTCTATGACAGTCAGCATCTCTCGGCGGTGAGAAGCGGCGCGGCGAGTCTTGGGCGGTGTGGGCGTCAGAGGAAAGTTCAAGTGCAGGCAACATTATGGTAATGAGCTTTGACGCGGTTCGGCGGCAACCTATTGGAATATAGAAGTGCTCCGCTCTAGTGAAGTCTAGAGAAAACAACTGTGAAAACTTCGGTTCCCACCAAACATTAGTCCCAAAGACAATTGGAGGAGAAACTGATTATTGCCGTGGCGGGTTTTCCCATAATATATGATCTGTCCCGGTTTGCTTACAGGGATATAAATAAAATGTCTGAAATTGTTAGTGTGCCAGGTGAGTTGATGAAGTGGATATTATGGTTTATATAATAATATATTAAAATAGTTCATGAGGATATACGCTACTTGTGATATGTCGTCAAAAAGATACCGGTCGACATGTCTGGATGTTTTGTGGCCCCTTTAAATATAGTTCACAAAAACAAGCATTCTCAACGTACGTTGCCGCCTATTTCAAATACGTCAGAGCGTCCACGAATATTCCATAGCGTTGTTGGCAGGACAGCCAGAGCGAATTTTGACGCTCTCGCCGCCTCTGGTCTGAACGCACGGTAAGAATGTTTTTAACGTCCTATAAATCAATTTTAGAAACTGTCGGCCGATTAATAGGTAATTGGACTTTTCCACCCTCTTAGTTATCGGGATTCAAAATCCACTATTGGTTGCCTTTAGCTTTGTAGACGTGGACATTCCCAGACTTTTCATGCCATCGGTGCATACTGTGCTGATAACTAAACTTCACATACTGAATATTTTCATCTCTCAGTGTCTTGCCCTCTTACCTGTCTCCGCTAATTTCCTGTCCTCTCCTTTAATTTCCTCTCTTGTTGTGTTTTCCTGTCTCACAGTAAAGCCGAACTTTCTCTCTACCTCTCAGTCCACTTACGCCCTCTCTAAAGGTAGAGATTGTGAAGTTATTTTTCTGTGATTCACAAGACGTGTCTTAAGACTCGTGGGGTATGTAATCGTACTGTCTGGCTTTGTGTCTGGGGTCATGAACTGAGTTCTTACATACTGTGACCTGCAAATAAAAATCTAAAAAGTCTATGGACACTTCATGTGTCAACTACCCATATTAGTTTAATGTCCATAGATTTAATGTTACGTTTTTTTGTTTAGAAGACATCTATAGGCTAGTATATGCTTAAAAGATCATTAAGACATTAAAAATATACAATATTTCAGTCAAATGCTCTTTAGAATGAGAATGTTCAATGAAAGCTGTATTTTGCATGATTGGATCCAGTCTGATGTTAAATGCTGTTTGCTGAAGCTACATCTCCGCCTGGGCTTTGCTGTTCTCTAAATGAGTTTGGCACATGTCTAGACATGCTTGATATCAAAGCACAGTCACTGTCGCTATTTACACACTCCAAGAGCTGAATGAAACTATCCTTGAGATTTTTGGCAAAATGCCAGTGATTTCAGCTGGTAGTTTGACTAGTCCAGCGCACAAATGTTAATGTCATAAGAAATCTCTTGAAGCTGTGTCATTGAATCCTGTTTGGTTGTAAAGAGGAGCGTCTCTAATTTCGTTTGATATGCTGCTTTAAAACATCTGTTCATTTTTCGCACATCAGCGCGGATAAACATGATGTCCACATATGTGGAAACTCATACTGCATTTCCTCAAAAGTAGAAAAACATGTTCAACTCTAAACACATCTGTGGGTCATTTCACCTCATTTTAATATACTTCTTGTCTCTGTGCAATACAATTCTATTCATTAACATTATTCAATTAATTCCTGTATATTTACACGTTGAGAATTGCATCCAAAAACTGTAAAATGTGTCTTTCAGAGGTTTATATGGAGTTAGGATTAAAATAAGCTGCATTTCATACTGTTCTGAGACCAGTGCAGACAGACAGCACACTGAAGGTTAAGTAGTGCACTAAATGGGGAGCAAGGGAGCATCCTATAGCTCTCCTATAACTGTTCTGAGACCAGTGCAGACAGACAGCACACTGAAGGTTAAGTAGTGCACTAAATAGGGAGCAAGGGAGCATCCTATAGCTCTCCTATAACTGTTCTGAGACCAGTGCAGACAGACAGCACACTGAAGGTTAAGTAGTGCACTAAATAGGGAGCAAGGGAGCATCCTATAGCTCTCCTATAACTGTTCTGTGACCAGTGCAGACAGACAGCACACTGGAGGTTAAGTCATGCACTAAATAGGGAGCAAGGGAGCATCCTATAGCTCTCTATAACTGTTCTGAGACCAGTGCAGACAGACAGCACACTGGAGGTTAAGTCATGCACTAAATAGGGAGCAAGGGAGCATCCTATAGCTCTCTATAACTGTTCTGAGACCAGTGCAGACAGACAGCACACTGGAGGTTAAGTCATGCACTAAATAGGGAGCAAGGGAGCATCCTATAGCTCTCTATAACTGTTCTGAGACCAGTGCAGACAGACAGCACACTGGAGGTTAAGTCATGCACTAAATAGGGAGCAAGGGAGCATTCTATATCTCTCCTGTAACTGTTCTGAGACCAGTGCAGACAGACAGCACACTGGAGGTTAAGTCATGCACTAAATAGGGAGCAAGGGAGCATCCTATAGCTCTCTATAACTGTTCTGAGACCAGTGCAGACAGACAGCACACTGGAGGTTAAGTCATGCACTAAATAGGGAGCAAGGGAGCATCCTATAGCTCTCTATAACTGTTCTGAGACCAGTGCAGACAGACAGCACACTGGAGGTTAAGTCATGCACTAAATAGGGAGCAAGGGAGCATCCTGTATCTCTCTATGCAGTTAAGTGCGTTCACTCCTAAAATCTGATCAAAAGTTCAGTTTCAGGCTGCAGATGATGTTTGGATCACTCGACATGTTTGACACACATGGGACGATGATCATCAGTGCATAGATTCACCATTTATAATGTATCATTTTAACATGGTTGACCGTGATTGGACGATGCTGGACATTACTTTAAATCTGAATTAATTATGCAAATGTCTGAGGTAATGTCTGTAACATCTCATGAACATATATATATAATCACTTCTGGACAAATAATAAACAATTTGATGAAAAATATCTGACTTTCTATAGTTTGGTATTATTTAAAATTTCACTTGATCCAGCTGTCCACATATGTGGACATACATTTTTAGGAACATTATTTGCTCTTGAAAAATAATAGTTTTTTGCTCGTTTAGTAGGTGCTACTATTTACAAAAATCAAAAACGGAAATGGAAAATGTGGACAGCAGTCACACTCGTCTCAGGAGGATACACTCCCTTAGTGTATCCCTTAGTATCTTCATTAACTTCTTTTAATTGTGGCTGTGTGGTGGTGGCATAGTGGGCTGAAACACATAACTGGTAAACTGGTAATCAGAAGGTTGCTGGTTCGATCCCCACATCCACCACCATTGTGTCCTTGAGTAAGGCACTTAACTCCAGGTTGCTCCGGGGGGATTGTCCCTGTAATAAGTGCACTGTAAGTCACTTTGGATAAAAGCTTCTGCCAAATGCATAAAAGTAAATTATATGCTGCAAAAACACATTGTAAATAGAAACTGCACCGTTCATCGTCAGTTTTGCAGTCGATGCATCCGTATTTGTAATCTCAATGACCTTTTCGATTAATTGTGCAGTCCTTTGCTGATTCCTATTTTGATGTATTTAAATCATTTTAACTTTGAGTGCCACAAATATGTTAATTTGGGTAAAGGCCTCCATGCTCTCCCATGAATCACAGTGTATCATACATTTCAAAGCATGTGGTGCTTACTCTGCATTCCATCGTTTGTGACTGGCCGGCGGTTTAGCTGCAGAACACATGCACTGGGAGACCAATAGATAATGAAGACATGTCTTGGACAGCTTGTAACTGTTGGCCACAGTGTTGAAATCTGCCTCCTTTGAGTCCATATATCCACGCATGTCAAAGCAAAGAATGTGAAGATATCAGGAGTTGACCCTACGACCTCGCGGCACTCATGGATTGAGCCTTCAACATTTCTACAGTTGAGCAGATACACGTGTGCTCATCTATCACGGATTCAAATGTGTGTCGTGGGTTTTCAGTCAGG